>NW_023458883.1:93077-96159 GCF_013731165.1 Rhagoletis pomonella | reverse complement strand
GTTGGGTATACTTTTCACCGACAGCCGAAGTTGAAATTCACGGGTTTTGCGACGCCTCAGAAAAGGCATATGCTGCCTGCGTCTATCTTCGCTTTGAAATGGACGGCAGAGTCTTCATAAATCTACTACTAGCTAAGACTAAAGTAGCTCCAGTCAAGACGATTTCCTTGCCACGATTGGAACTCTGTGGAGCGGTTTTACTAGCAGAAATATTGGAATCGATTACCAATAATCTGAACTTAGCTCATCTCACGACTCAGATGTGGACGGATTCTACCATTGTTCTCGCCAGGATACGGAAACCTCCGTGCTTTTGGTCGACATTTGTTGCCCATCGAGTAACAAAAATAATTGAAAAGGTCGGAAACGAAAATTGGCGTCATGTAGACTCGACGTCAAATCCGTCGGACTTAGCCAGCAGAGGTCTTGCAGCCCAAGATTTAGTAAACAATTCCTTGGGGTGGGAGGGTCCTTCTTGGTTGCAAGAAGATAGAGCAAAGTGGCTCACTCAGAAAAACGACTATAATACAGTGATAGAAGAGAAAAGGGTGCACGCAACAACAATGTTAGATATCCACTATGATATTATTGAAAGATTTTCTGATTTCTCGAGAGCTTTGAGAGTTTTATCTTATGTAATGAGATTCTAACAAAGAACTCACCCAAAAACCAGGGCTTCATTTCTGGCGAAATCCTGTTCAATTTCAGTTGATGAAATTAAAGCAACGACAGACAAGGTCTGTACGATCCATCGAAGGCGTGCGCAAACACAGCTAATGGGAATTCTTCCCAAAGAAAGAACAACATTTTCACGACCGTTTACAAATTTAGGAGTCGACTTTGCGGGTTCTTTTGACATAAAGAGTTATAGTGGACGAGGCTGTCGTATGTCCAAAGGATATGTCTGCCTGTTTGTGTGTTTCGACACTAAGGCAATCCATTTCGAAGCTACCTCTGATCTAAGTACGCAATCTTTCTTAGCAGCATTTGCCAGGTTCGTTTCAAGAAGAGGATGTCCAAGAACCATCTACTCCGACAATGGTACCAACTTTGTCGGAGCGTCTAGAGCTCTGAGAGCGGAATTAAAAGCCTTTTTGATTGATGCACGCAATAGCCAAATATACCCATGAAATGCTTTCGTGGCACTTCATTCCCCCCTCAGCTCATCACATGGGCGGGCTATGGGAAGCGGGGGTTAAAAGTTTTAAAACCCACTGTACGAAAATCGCATCAAACCATAAATATACGTTTGAAGAGTTTACGAATCTTCTACGCCGAATTGAATCCTGTCTGAATTCTCGCCCATTAAGCCCTACATCAAACCAGCCATCAGACTTGGAGCCACTTACTCCAGGCCACTTTTTGGTTGGTGGACACCTATTAGCTCCACCAGAAATTGATGCTAACGAAAATACGGCTACGATTGTAAATCGTTGGAAGAGATTAAAAGCTTTACATCACACGTTTTGTAACCGATGGAAATCAGAATACCTATCTGAACTCCAGAAGCGCAACAAATGGAGGCATCCTCAAGCCAACATCACAATAGGAGACCTCGTCATTATTAAGGAAGACAACTTACCACCAAATGAATGGAGACTGGGAAGAGTCTTAAAATTACACCCAGGTTCGGATACCCGGGTACGAGTGGTGGACATCATGACTGAACGTGGCCAGGTAACAAGACCACTAGTAATATTGGTCTTACTACCACCCTTCAGTGAAGCAAACGAAGAACCAACGGAGTCTTCGTAAATACATTCTCTGTATTTGCGACTTCAACGTGAAAGCAACCAGGTATTCCACTTCATAGGTACCTAGAATATTCCACGGCTGAGGCCCGCAAATAGTAAATTTCATCAATCAACTTCACTCACATTAGAAATAGAACTCTTAGATGTTTTAAGCGGAAGTATACCAAACACTCATTTTGCATAGAAGAATGTCTTAACAATCTCCGAATATATGCATGCTTGACGATTTTAATAAAATAAGATTCCGTCGCAGAATAACAGAACCAGAGCAAGGCATTATTCGAACAAATTTTAGCCGTAAATAATTCGAACGAATGAATTATTCATCAATAAATTCCTTCTGAATAAATTATGCGTGATTTGTTTTCAATTGGAAATAATGTTTTAAAACAAATGTTTTTTCTATAATCTCTGATAGGCAGGGAGTTGGATTCTTTTTTACTTTATCGCGAATATCTATTTTATTTTTATTATTCAAATAACGAATAAAATAATGTATCCTCCATTCGACTAATTTTTCGTTGAACAAACTGAATTATTTGTTATTTACGCATAATGATAAATTTTGCCCAGCTCTGCATATAACATACATACATATGTATGTAGCTTGGACGGTTAGCAACCCAACCGATGACAGCGAGGCCATTTATAGCAACAGAGATATAAAAAACAAACTTAATGAAATTTCATCGTTTTTTTCTCAGTCTAATAAGAGCCGTCTCTAACGCCTATACGTATGAACAGTTACCGACTCAGTAAAGGCGTGTATAACGAGGTGATGGTTCTCAGCCCGAGTTCACACGGGGCGATTCGGTAATATAGAACCGACCATCGTGAGATCTATGCAAATAATAACCAAATAAAAGAGGGCCTTCTGCCCAACAAAGAAAGAACCTTATGTACCTGACTTGTACTGTACTTTCTCCAACGTTTGCCCTTTTCTTCAAATTCACAATGTTCAACAACTATTAATGTTCAGAGCTCATTAGCTTTCTATCAACAAATTTACAAGGGGAAGAAAAATGTTGGAGAAAGTCTTAAGATGCCGTGTGAATCGAGTTCCAACGTACAAAGATGTAAGAATTTTACATATCCCTTGTTTATACCTACGCAAAACCGTATTAACAAAGACCGATTCGATTCAACACATATTTCTTACAAACGTCTTATAACGCATTCGATGGAACCGTGTTCAAAGCTAAACACGATCTGTAGTGCGATTCACTAACTTTTAACAACGCTACTTGCCGAGTTGTAAACTAACAATTTTTGTTGTTTGCCGTAACGATTGTACGATTCTCTAACGTACCCATTAACAACACTAAACA
>NW_023458883.1:91702-92977 GCF_013731165.1 Rhagoletis pomonella | reverse complement strand
TAATTGCTTCGATTTAAATATTAATTATATCTTGCTGAGTTGGGTGGCGAGCAAATTACATATATTACCTGTAAGCGTAAGAGATTAATATTCATGCACATACATACATATATACAAGGCAAATTTATATATTTGAAATATTAAATAAAACTGGTGGTACGGAATTGAAATTCCACTTTAAATTTTGTTTACGAAATTCTTTGAATTGTGGTGTTGCAAGGTTACAAATTATTCTCGGGAATATAGTCCTCAGTCCCATATCCTTCAAAGTTTTCTTCTAATTATACTAAGCGATGGATAAGTTTATTCGCCTGGCAGACGCTGTGACAGAATTTGAGGCCGACTACTACGACACGGCCCAAACTGATCACACCAAATATACTCTGGTCATTCAACAAGAGGAGTTTAAAACTTTATGGAAGAAAGCGAAGGCAGCATATGAGGAATTGGCAAATTCGGATACGCTAGACGCTAAAGGAGTATCTGCTGTGAAACCGAAATATAAAAGCTCGTATGATGTATACTTGCGATGCATGTCGAACAAAAAGAAAAAGATAAAGAAGGTACGTCTGTCCAAGAACACAACATTCACCTTCCTCCGTGCGATACGGAAGTGTTTAAAGGCGACTACCTCTCTTGGCCAACACTCCGAGATATGTTTACGGCCATATATATATTAAATAAGCGCCTCACTCCAGTTGAAAAGTTGTTCCATCTGAACCAAAAAACACTGGGTGAGGCCAAAGATATAGTTAGGAAGTGCCCTCTTACTAACGAAGGATTTTCCACAGCGTGGAAAAACTTAACAGATAGCTATGAGAACAAACGTATTCTCGTAAATTCCCAGTTACAAATACTGTTTAATTTAAAAGCGGTAGAGAACGAATGCGGCACCTCGATCAAGAAATCACAGCGAGATATAAATAATTGCATCTCATCTCTAAAAAGCCATAAAATTGATATATCGAATTGGGATGCAATATTTACTTATCGCTGCTCAACGAAATTGCCAGAAAAAACCTTGGCATTGTGGGAACAAACAATCGAAGACAAGACGGAGATATCCAAGTGGGAGGATATGGACAAATTTCTGTCCAACAGATTCCAAACACTTGAAACTGCCTTGGGCATAACGGGTACTAAACATACAAAAATTCCCAAGCCCCACAATAGTAGACAGATAAACGAAACTCCACAAAAAAGACTTGGCGCCTTCCAAGCAAGTGTGGCCAAAACAATGTGCAAATTCTGCAAAAGTAATAGTCACAAACTGTC
>NW_023458883.1:90705-91602 GCF_013731165.1 Rhagoletis pomonella | reverse complement strand
CCACCCAACTCAGCAAGATATAATTAATATTTAAATCGAAGCAATTATAAACAGTGCTAATAATTGAATCTATCAGAAAATTCTGTGTCACACGCGAAAAGTGGTTTTGTGGATGTGAAATATCGGTCGTACGAATGAATTTAGTGTGTATTAGCACAAAATTGCACGCCAAAGTGAGGTTAAGACCACCCCGTGAAGTGTTGCTAGTGTTTGTGACTAAGCAAATTGAACCTACTTGCAGCACCAATATTAAAGGATTATGGACGCAGATAAAATGCTTTAGTAAATTGAAACTGTGATAATGTGAAACTAACTTACTCAACGAATTTTTATGAAAATTGTGCTACAACTTAACTTGATTAAAAACTCGTACTAACAAAACTGAAGTGAGGTTTTTGTCTTAAGTTGGCAGCGCGCACTAATTGTTGCCGGTATATTGTGCCCAAAACCGATATTAAGAAATCACACGCAGAAAATATGTTAATCAATGAGCAAAAGAACACACTGAACCACAAAACCACTCGCGGATAATTTAACCGATTGTGATGGATATGTATATTTTCTGAGCGAAAGTCAACTACAAATATATATCTAACTATTTTCATGTGGACTAAATGTCAGCCACGTACCTTTTATTATCCGGTGTTTGCGGATGTGAATTTAAGCTGAGTGATTGGGGTTTGTGATATTAGCAAGTGCTCTGTGAATGTGAGTATCTATCGCAGCCGCTACAGATGCTCCGGTTTTGGAAGTGCAATTGAAGTATGTCAAGCTGCTCCTTGTGCTAGTGAATTCGGCCCGATGATGGTGATTTGAATATTGCTCCTTGTGTTGTGGACTGTAACGATTTGTTGTTTTAATAAACGGCCGCTTGGTGGCTTTGTCTCGGCGGAGATG
>NW_023458883.1:86683-90695 GCF_013731165.1 Rhagoletis pomonella | reverse complement strand
AACGCATGTAGCATAGTTAAATACTGTGTACATACCTACAATTTTTGCATGTGACTAAAAAAAAACTCTAAAATACACACAAATTGTAGTTTCTAAGACATGTACGAAGTGATTAGCACAGCTGCATCCTTCAACTTGTCAACTCGCGGGAAATTCCCCGATTTGCAGGGGATTTCGGTTTAAGTGGCAATCGGGGAATGGGCAATTTTTTTCGGGGAACTGGGTATGTAATTGTTATATCTTAAAGTAACCAAATTCGACGGACATGTTAATTTTTAACCATTTGACCCTTTATGGAGCGACTTTTTTTCAATTTGAACCGCGATTTCTCCACAACAAGAGTTTTCCCAGATATAAGCTGTATACCAGATGAAATGTATATTTTCAGCAAATCGATTTTTAGTTTTCATATATATATTTTAAAAACACAAAATATAGCGTTAGATAGCTTGTTTGAAGATCCTTCTACTGATATCCACATTAGTGACATGGACAGAGTAGTGCGGCCTCAGTGGAAGTTTAAAAAGTAGCCTTTTTTCAAATTTCAGGCAGCAGCCACGCCCACGAAGGCATAGGAATCAAAACATCCTGGAACAAAACCTTCTTAGTTTTTTTTGCACTTTAATTCCTGAAAGTTTGAAAGAAATTAAATGAAGGTACGTACAGACGCCATATACATACCAAAGCATCTCGTAGTGGAGACACGAACCAAAACACATATACCTCTATATCTTTCCAACTAGTAGCCGGAACTTAATATATAAGGTATCGTTTGAAAGGTATTGGCCAATAAAATAACATTAAATATGTTGGGTGTACCCACATGCCCCCTTAAACCGGCAAATGCAAAAAACGTTTTTTATTTCGCAACACTTTAGCCTAATTTTTAAGAATCCGGTTAATCGTTAAATGAAGCTTGAATATATTTTCTGGACATACTCTGCAAGACTTTTCCAACGGTATCTCAAACATATCGAATGGACGACGAAATCGAAATCTAAATTATGTTTTCAAATCGATGTGTCCATTGAAACATATAATTTTTCGAATACGGAACAAAGCGAAAAAGAATGATCTTATCCTTTGTATTCGAAAAACTTAAAAAAATTATGAGAAATGATAAAAACTTATTAACTTGGCACCAACTTTGGATACAATAAACAACTGTATTCGTCTGATTGTCTCGTAGATTATTTTTGTCAAGATTTCTACCGGGTGTGGGGCGCACACATGTGCTTTTTTAAGAAGTTTTTTAATTAAATAAATTACTGAAAGAGGTGATTTTATCGTTCATGGGTTTGAGAAGGATTTATATCTGAACTGTTTAGGAGAGTTGCGGGGTGATAAAAGAATTAAATTCAATTTAATTCTTCAGGTAATTGAATTATGTATCAAAGTATCAGAAGAAAGAGCTTTAAAAGATTTCAGTTTGAAAATGCTTCGCTGAAGGTTGCCTCCTGTTTGAAAAGCCTAATTTATTTAGCTTTTACACAATTTCAATGAAATATTAAAATATGAGTGGCGAAAGAAATAGTTTTAATAAAACTTTAGTTTGAGATTATTTTTTGTTAGGGTTGCCAGCTATTCGATTTTTATTTTGAGCGACAAAGTTCGGTAATTGTGTTATCAGTTGTCTCGATGAAGTCAATTGGCCCCCTCGGAGCCGCGATTTCACGCCCTTAGACTTGTTTGTGCCATGCCGGGAAGGACAGATGTAATGCGAACAATCTATTAACGATTCAGGCCTTTAAGGCGTATGTCGGGCATTTCTTACCATAGCGCCAGAAACCATCAACAAGGTCTTGGAGAACTCGGTTAACAGGATGTGCTACTGCGAATACAGTAACATGATGAAATCGGGTTCCATAACTAATGGGAATATATGTTCATTCGAATAAACCCATAATATACCGCAATAATTAGTGTGAGTTAATTTCTATAAATTAATAATTTTTTTGTTACGGTCATCAGATCTTTAATGTTATGGTCATCAGATCAGCACCGTCATTCTAAACGCATTAAGGTTTTATTTTTTTGAAGTTACGACCTGTTTTAGCGGTGCACGGTGGTTTAAATTTTGAGGAAATGAAAAATCCACGCCATTTGAGACCTCTCTTCCTTCAAAAAGGGATGGACGAATTTACTTGAAACATTTGCAATATTTATTAAGGTTTGTGAATAGTGTTGCCATCTGTTTAAAATATTAAACCCAATTTGGCGCCTTAACGCCATGCGGATTCACTAGTTATTATTTTACCTTTTTTTTTTTTCGTAGGAGAGGGAAATGCTTTATGCACTGGCCGGGGGCGCTAGTCTCTATACTACCTTCCCCGAGTGTGGGACTCCCACCGAAGCGTGTTGGGCTACCCACTAAAACCCAAACTCCCACCGCCCGCGCAAGAATCCCGCATCTGGCACCACAATTCTGCATGTCTTCAGATGCAGGAGCGCGCTGTTAGAGCCTTGGGGCTGCTCTTTTGTAGGGGCGATTCATTCGGGTGTCCTCAGTAGACAACCGTCCTCTCGTTTGCAGCGGAGTACGAATTTCACATATCTCGCAACTGCTTCCCACTTTTCTGCTCTGGAGATCATTACCCCAACTATGTTGTTTGGAGTTATAGACATAACTGTGTCTTTCTTCCAACATTCTGCGCGAAATTAAGATGTGTTCGCACATGAAGAATGTGCCACAGTAGTGACAGAACGGTGTGTTCACCCTTCCCATTCTATGAAGATATTCCCGGAAGTAACCATGACCGGTGGGGAATTGAGTCAGGTAGAAATCGACTTCCACATGTGGTCTGTTCAGCCATGTTTGAAGGTTGGCTATCACGGAGTGCGTCCATCGACGTTTTGTGCCTGCGTTCCAGTTTTGTTGCCACTGCTGGATCAGTTGCTCGCGCGCCCTTTCCGCGGCAGCTGCTCGACCTATCTCGGCACTGAGATTGTAAATCTCTTTTCGCTCGTAAGCAAGTAGCTCAATTGGCGTGACGCCAGAAATAACTAGAACCGCGTCCGCGGACACTGTACGGTATGCAGAAGCAATGCGTATTGCCCCTCTGCGCTGGACCGAAGACATTTGAATCCGGTATTTTTTGACTTTCAATTCGTCAGCCCATATTTCTGCCACGTACAGGAGCACCGATTGGACCGATGTTATCAGAAGCTTCCTGCGGCATGGCTTCGGGCCGCCCACGTTCGCCATCAGCCGATTTAGAGCCGCCGTGCTCTGCGCAGCTTTTTCACATACTCCATGGCTGTGTTCCCAGAATGTGAGTTTGCTGTCAAGCTTCACCCCTAGGTATTTTGTAGACCTAGAAGTCGTCACGAGTTGAGGTCCGACCATCATATTTATAATTGTTGGGATCCGATTTCTGGTGAGGAGCACGATCTCAGTTTTGGCTGTAGCCAATTGCAGACCGTGATCGCTCATCCATCCACTGACGTTACGCATGACCTGGTTTAGCTTGAGCTGTGCTAGCTGGACATTTCTTGCTGTTATAACGGCGGCCACGTCGTCCGCGCTGGCGACAAGGAAGGCGCTTTCCGGCATTTCCGTGCGCAACAGACTATAATACGCGGCGTTCCAGATGTCCGGGCCAAGTACAGACCCCTGTGCCGCTCCGCCGGTTATACGTCTCTTTCTTTGACCTTGTGTTGTGTCGTACAAAAGCCAACGGTCTCTGAGGTAGTCCCGGATAATATCTAGCAAGTATGTTGGAGGCTTGAATGACCGTTCCAAGGCCTCCAGCATGTCGTCCCATCTTGCCGAGTTGAAGGCGTTCTTGACGTCCAGTGTGACTAGCAGCACTATTGGCCGCGCCTGGTGGCAGGCTTCTTCGGCCTTATGTACCGCCTCGACTACTTCGCCAATTGCTCCAATAGTTGAGTGTCCCTTCCTGAAGCCATGTTGTCGGGGTGAAAGGCCTCCCTCGATTTCTATGGCTGACGTCAAGCGTATTTTGAGCAGACTCTCCATCATTTTGCCTGCTGTGTCTAGCATGCAGAGTGG
>NW_023458883.1:81291-86583 GCF_013731165.1 Rhagoletis pomonella | reverse complement strand
GTCATTCCACCAGTATACCTGCTTTTTACCTGACCATGCTCTCCTCTGAGCCATTGAGGCTTTGCATGCCAATGCAGCGCATAGTTTCTTCGACCAGCTTAGTAAAAGACTCCCTGTTGTGGATCTCTCCCATTGTGGGTGAAATACCTTGGGAATCTGCTAGGAGTGACCTATCGAACTTGCGAACATCGACCCTAGACGGGTTCCGTCCTGGTTTCCTGCGAGGGATACTACGTGTTTGCCCTCGCGTTATGTCAGTGACTTGGAAGGTGATGTAGTTGTGGTCGCTACCACTCAGGTCTTCCATCACTCTCCATCCGTCAGCCCTTCAAAGAAGGCTTTCTGATACCAGAGTTATATCAGGGATAGAGTATCCAAAACCCGGCCTTCGATATGTAGGTGTCGTTCCGGTGTTGAGGATGGTCAGGCCAATGCGGGCTGCCATTTCAAGGACCAGTCTTTCCCTGGTGTTTGTTTGGGGCATACCCCATTCCACGCCTCTTGCGTTGAAATTTCCAGCAACAATTATGTGGCCGGTTATATCGCGCAATTCGTCTTCAAGGTCTTCGAGCTTTTCCCTGAAGACAAGGACTGTGTCGTTTGTAGACAGGTAGCAGCTCACCATAGTGATTTTCGCCATTTTAACCCAGACGTAGCAGCGTCCGACCCCGCTGCTCTCTGCGCGATGGTTGGGGTTAGCAATCCATATCGCGGCCGAGCCTGATTGGTCAACATGCCAGGTTTCCTTTGTTCTATGGGGTTCACTGATGACAGCATCTGCTCTTTGTTCAAGAACCAATTGGTCCAGCAGGTCATCAGCTACCCTACTCCTGTTCATATTGCCTTGTATAAATTTAATGATATTCTCCCAAGCTTTGCCTTAGCCTCAGCAAGGGCATCCCTGAAGGCCTTGCACGCTCCCGACTCGGGCAGGTGATTGGAATTTTTCTGTCCATCTCCTGCCGAGCACAGGTAGCAGCTTGGGCTTTCTTTACATGCAGAGGCTATGTCGCCCTGCTGACCATATTTCCAAGCATGAACTGCTTCTGTCTGGGCCTTTGCATGCCGCCTTTTTGTGGCCGTACCCCAGACAGCGGAAACACCTTTGGACATTCGCGCCATCTCGGACGCGGCAGATAATCCAACCTACTCGCAGCTCCCCCTTTTCAATAAGAGTCCGGCCTGGGAGTACGTCGATTTCCACCACAGCCATTCTTTGTTCTCGCGAGTTTACAGCGAGGAAAGAGACGCGAAGTTGGCCATTCATCTTGTCTCCTAATTCCCCGCGTATAGCGTTCTCCACTTCTGGGGCCGTGGTTAGGCAGTCCATGCCCAGAAATTTTAGACGTAAACGTCTAGTGAGAATACGGGCGTCTACAAGCTGGCCAATGGCAGGGCACACATTTTCCTTAAATGCTGAGTGGTCGCCACAGCGCTCCATTTCGATGAGCACGCCGCCTTCGCGGGTTTTCCGAACAGATCGAATTACGGTCTCCGTCTTCTCAGGTTGAAGCTTACCACGTATCGTTCCCAGCACCTCTGCATAGGTTTTGCCTTCAGCTGGCTTAATGATTAGTTTAGCGAGAATCTTCTATTTTCTCACCCAATTCTTTTTTTGCGGCTGGTCGCCTCGCCCTTATTGACCAAGGGTTCACCTGGCGCTGGCCCTGGCTTGGGCTTTCTGCTTTTTCCAACCGTTTTCCATTGATTAGCTGGTACGGTTTTCTGTGCATTATGATTATTATTACCATTATTGTTATTAGGATTATTAGTAATAATATTTTTACTACTATTATTATTATTATTATTAGTAGTATTTGTTTTCTTTTCTGGCTCGCCTGCAGGGGAGTCGGATCGAGTTCGAGCTCTCTTTTGCGAGCCAGGGCCAGTTTTCTGCAGCTCGGAAAGGGTAGACCCCTTCCGGCGCTGCTCTCGGAGGTAGCTTAGTATATTTAGGCCCTCCTCGATTTGGGCCATACCCGTTTTTTTGTCTATGAAAACATTTTTCTGCTTGGAGAGAGCACTCTGCATCTTCTTCAAGACGGGCCGAATCTGGGCAAATTGCTAATCTTCATTGCCTTCGCACGTTCCCAAGCTTGCGGTGGCATGCTTGTCCCTGCTGCCGGGAGTTGTCGTTTGCAAAGGTGTACCCTTCTGCACCACGTCGACGGCTTTCTCCGTGCTCGTGGTGCCGGCTTTTGCCGGCAGAGGAGTTTGTGGCGGGGAGCACACAACTCTACTGCTCTTTCTAAATGCGCTGCATTCTTCCTCGGGAGCATCTACACCCATTTCATTTGTTTTTGTTATTTGTTTAATCATGTCAGTTCTATTGGGTCTCCGCTTCAAGCCGCCATCTACACACGTAGCACAGTCGCTTTAAGTGTCCCGAAGTTCCCTTCTCTCAAAGGAGCAGGCCATCGCGAGGGTTGACACAAGTCCTTATGGGATACTGTGTTCAGAGCCAAGACAGCGCAAAACCAGGAGTAAATCTCAACTGGACCTGTGCGGTCAACTAAATGGCGACGTGTATTGAACGTACTTAAAGACCTGCCAGGGTTTTAACGAGACGGAGGCGATTGCAGCATTAGCCCACCAGCCATTTCTGTGAGGTGTCACCCTCGCATACTAAAGTGGTGGAATACTGCTCTCGCCAGCCCAATGTCAAATTAACCGTATACATGTTCCAGTATGCCATGAACAGGATCTAACTGGTCTCAATCCTGGGATGCTTTTTGGGAGGCGGCATCTGTTCGCCCGGACACAGGCGCACAGGCTCTCGGCTCCTGCCACTCTTGGTCTGGGACTGCTTATTGGCTATTCGCAGCTAACCTAGCGAAGTAGGCAGTTCACGCACCGCCATGTATGACCCCGGTAATGCCCTGAGCTTAGCCCTTTTTTTTTGTTCGTAGGAGAGGGAAATGCTTTATGCACTGGCCGGGGGCGCTAGTCTCTATACTACCTTCCCCGAGTGCAGGACTCCCACCGAAGCGTGTTGGGCTACCTACTAAAACCCAAACTCCCACCGCCCGCGCAAGAATCCCACATCTGGCACCGCAATTCTGCATGTCTTCAGATGCAGGAGCGCGCTGTTAGAGCCTTGGGGCTGCTCTTTTGTAGAGGCGTTTCATTCGGGTGACCTCAGTAGACAACCGTCCTCTCGTTTGCAGCGGAGTACGAATTTCACGTATCTCGCAACTGCTTCCCACTTTTCTGCTCTGGAGATCATTACCCCAGCTATGTTGTTTGGAGTTATGTCTACGTGTCTTTCTTCCAACATTCTGCGCGAAATCAAGAAGTGTTCTCAGGTGAAGAATGTGTGGTACACGTTATCTTCGACGTTTCCACAGTAGCGACAGAACGGTGAGTCCACCCTTCCCATTCTATGAAGATATTCCCGGAAGTAACCATGACCGGTGAGGAATTGCGTCAGGTAGAAATCGAATTCCCCATGTGGTCTGTTCAGCCATGTTTGAAAGTAGGCTATAAGGGAGTGCGTCCATCGACCCTTTGTGCTCGCGTTCCAGTTTTGTTGCCACTGCTGGATCAGTTGCTCGCGCACCCTTTCCGCGGCATCTGGTCGACCTATCTCGGCACTGAGATTGTAAATCTCTTTTCGCTCGTAAGCAAGTAGCTCAATTGGCATGACGCCAGAAATAACTAGAATCGCGTCCGCGGACACTGTACGGTATGCAGCAGCAATGAGTAGTGCACCTCTGCGCTGTACCAAAGACATTTGAATCCGGTATTTTTTGACTGTCAATTCGGCAGCCCATATTTCTGCCACGTACAGGAGCACCGATTGGACCGCTGTTATCAGAAGCTTCCTGCGGCACGGCTTCGGGCCGCCCACGTTCGCCATCAGCCGATTTAGAGCCGCCGTGCTCTGCGCAGCTTTTCCACATACTCCATGGATGTGTTCCCAGAATGTGAATTTGCTGTCAAGCTTCACCCCTAGGTATTTTGTAGACCTAGAAGTCGTCAAGAGTTGAGGTCCGACCATCATATTTATAATTGTTGGGATCCGATTTCTGGTGAGGAGCACGATCTCAGTTTTGGCTGTAGCCAATTGCAGACCGTGATCGCTCATCCATCCACTGACGTTACGCATGACCTGGTTTAGCTTGAGCTGTGCTAGCTGGACGTGTCTTGCTGTTATGACGGCGGCGACGTCTTCCGCGAAGGCGCCAAGGAAGGTGCTCTCCGGAATTTCCATGCGCAACAGACTGTTATACGCGGCGTTCCAGAGGTCCGGGCCAAGTACAGACCCCTGTGCCGCTCCGCCAGTTATACGTCTCTTTCTCTGACCTTGTGTTGTGTCGTACAAAAGCCAACGGTTTCTGACGTAGTCACGGATCATATCTAGCAAGTATGTTGAAACCTTGAATGACCGTTCCAAAGCCTCCGGCATGTCGTCACATCTTGCCGAGTTGAAGGCGTTCTTGACGTCCAGTGTGACTAGCAGTACTATTGGCCGCGCGTGGTGGCAGGCTTCTTCGGCCTTATGTACCGCCTCGACTACTTCGCCAATTGCTCCTATAGTTGAGTGTCCCTTCCTAAAGCCATGTTGTCGGGGTGAAAGGCCTCGCTCGCTTTCTATGGCTGACGTCAAGCGTATTTTGAGCAGACTCTCCATCATTTTGCCTGCTGTGTCTAGCATGCAGAGTGATCGGAAGGACGAAGAAGACTTTGGGTCCCCTTTGCCCTTGGGTGTAAGCACCACTCTCGCCTTCTTCCATTGGCTTGGGAAGACCCGGGCCCTAAGGCAGCTGTTGTACATGTTAAGCAGGAGATCAGGGCTCGTTTCCGCTGCTAACCTGATTGCCTCCGCTGGTATGCCATCTGGGTCTGGAGCCTTGCCGGCTTTCATGCTTCGCAGGGCTAGCTTCAGCTCGTCTGTCGAAAACAGTGGTGCCTCGGCTTGCTCCTCGACGAACACTGTATCGGCTCTTAGTGGGCGTGTGGGAAATAGCGCATCCAATATATTCTTAACTCGGGCCTCATCCATCGCTTGCGATGATGTATGGAACTTATTCATCACTATTTTGTATCCCTGGCCCCAGGGATCGCGATCCACTTCGTCAAATAGCGCTTTCCAGCAGTTCCGTTTACTCTTCTGTATCTCGGCCCCAAGTGCTTGCTTAGCGCTTTTGTAGGCTGCTGCTCTAGTCAGCGCCTCAGGTCTACCACGAGCGCGCGTTTCGAGTCTCCGCATTCTATGGCAGGCCCTTCGCAGCTCAGCAATTCGGTCATTCCACCAGTATACCTGCTTTTTACCTGACCATGCTCTCCTCT
>NW_023458883.1:53139-81191 GCF_013731165.1 Rhagoletis pomonella | reverse complement strand
TGGTATAAAAACACCTTTGAAGAAGAGGAAGACGAGGAAAAAGAGGAAGAAGGGGAAGACAAAGATGAAATTCCTGAATATCTGTTGGACGAAATTATCGACCTTTCTGATGATGATGACGATGACCAAGATATTAGAGAGACCAGTGATGTTGATCGACAGCCGCCTGCTAAACGGCAACTGGCCAAATCATTAATTTAATTTATTTAATTTTTTTACTAAAAACTTTTCATAACTAACATTTCAAAATTATATTTTTTTCCATATTTTTATAATTTCTTTTTCAATGTTTCTTCAAAACCAACACTGAAAAAATTGCTACATAAGAAATGAAAAGTAAATTAATATTAAGCTGGAAAACGCAAGTTTTGTATTATGATTGTTTTCTTTTCAAATGAAATTTGTTGAAGAAACTGAGAAGCATATTATAGATCAAACAGAAAGCAAAAAATACTTAGTTTTGTGCAAAATATGTTCAAAAAGCATGAAAAAATAAAAATTTCCAACATTTTGCTTCATAAGCACTACAAAAATTTTCTAAATCATTTTTTTTTTAATTTTTGCGCAGTCCTCTAGCAATAATTTGGCTTTAACAGATTGAAAAAATATCAGTTAGTCGACGAGTTATAGCCAAAAAAACCATATAAACAATATGCTGAAAATCGGCATTTGACTGCAAAGTTCGAAGGTCGATTAAAAAAAAATTCGAACTAACATAAACAAACGCCGCGATACGGGTCTTCTAATTTAGCCTCTATTTTCACCCCGCACTCTCAGAATCGACCTAACTTTTGCTAACCTGAATTTGTTCCACAGTGTTATTGAAAAAGGTGGTGTGGCAACTCCCATGCAAATTGATTTTTCTATGCTGCATATTTCCGGAGGTGTTTATTGCAGAGGACTGGAACTTGGCACCGAGATGTGTATACAAAATTAATTCCATACTCATGGAGAAAAATTTGCGTTATTAGAAAAGGGGACATGGTTCCTCCCGTACAAATTTACTCTTTTATACTGCTTATCTCTAAATGTGTTCAAGGTAGAGTACTGGGACTTGGTACTGGGGTATGTAAAATCAGTTCTAAATTCATGGAAGAAGATTTGTGGTATAATAAAAAGGGGCGTGGCACTTCCAGTACAAATTTACTTTTTCTTACCACGTATCCCTGGAAGTGTTTGTGGAAGAATACTGGAACTTGGTATGGAGTGGTGAATGCAAAATGTATGAATTGCTCATGGAAAAAATGTGAGTTATTAAAAAAGGAGCCATGTCGCCTCCCATACATACTAAAAACTTCTTAATACATATCTCTGGAAGGATAGAAAATCTCTGGAAGTATTTTAAATTTGTTATGGAGATTTATTTTATAAGTGCCGTACTGACAGAATAAATTTCATTAAATGGAAAAGGGAGAGCCGGGTTCGGCCTTATAATCTAAAGCTCTCTTGAGGCATTTGCCACAGTAATGAGAAGTGGTATTTTATCAAGGCCAGGTTACTAAATTTGAGTTGGAAATATTAAAACCCGCCGTGGTACCTCCAAGAAGGTTACACGTACACGCGTCGTATACCTGGAACCATTTTAAGGTAAACTTAGAGGGATTAATATCTTTCGTATGCCTAGCGCGCAGAGGAGATTTTATAATTTTATAGTTTTAAACGGCCTAAATACCTTAACTCGCTTAAAAAATAACGAGCTATAACGAAATGGGCACAGAAATAAAATCTAACATCATTAAGTTATTTTTCATATTTGTATGAAAGCGCGGGGTGAAACCCGCGGGTATAAGCTAGTACTTAGTAAATTTTTTATGTAAAATACTTCCAGATAGTTCCCTCTCCATACTCAAATGCAATGTAGTTAAAATATATTAAGGAACCATCATGAAATTAGGACTATTTCTGGATTTTTAACTTTTTGATATTTTCTTCCCCAACTTTGACTATCTCGGGTGAAAAAAAATGTACTGAGCTATAACTTTACATTACATAAAAAAATTGCTCATTTCATAAAGATTTCAGAAAGGTGCCACAATTACTTTTTCGAATAGAAAAAAAAGTTATAGCCGCTTTTGTTGGTAAAGGACTGAGACACGCTAGAATGTATTTAATAGATTTAAATTGAATTTGCTCTTGTTACCGTCAAATGACATGCTAAATAGTACAAAGGTACATTATTACCTGCTCCTGACATTATTTTATGTTACTTACCCATATTTAGAGATCAAATTTTTCTTGTTTGGCACACAGTGGCTCTTTAAATTTTTATTTATTATTTCTTTTATATGCGTTTTTTTTGTTTGGTATTATTTTTCTTCTTTTTTGTTGTTGCTTGAAGTTACCGCTCCTTTCTTACACTTTGACAGTTTCCTGCAAAAGAACAAGAAAAGAACCGTAAATAGGTTTGTGAAACTTTTACCGTGTTCTGATGTGAACGGAGACATGTACCAGGTTGGCGTTTCACAGTACATTAGTCTTTAAATGCTTCGAGTTCTGGTCAAGGAAGGGCTGTGTAATCCTTTTTTAATTAATTAACTAACTAATTAACATAATTTTGGACCTATCGCAATCTCCAGTGTGTTCTGATGTGTACGCTGGAAGTGCCATCGAAAGCAAGGAGTGGCTGCCATGTTCTTATGTGAACGACAACGTGCACCCAAAATGGGCGTACCTGGACTAAGACTAGTGACTATTGCAGGATCACAAAATATGTTAACCAATTGGCTTTGTGGTGGTGGGTTCCGGCCTGGGAGTATAGGCGCGGATCCGCCTTGCCAATAAGATTGCGCAAGGATATCCAGTTCTGTGACTGTGGAGGCGTCAAAGGTTTTCACTTTCTCATTCTTTTGATATCGTTAAAATTAACATATGTCGAAGATTTCACTTTCTTTCATTCTTTATTATTATATTTGATTTAAGTATATATGTGGTTGACTGGGTACGCTCCATGCTAGAAAGCAGAATTATTCAGGTGAAAAGCGGAGATAGTCTAATAACTAGATATGTGCGTAGAGGTACTCCCCAGGGTGGTGTACTCTCCCCACTGTTGTGGGTTGTAGCACTAAACAGCATACTGCTAGAAATCAACAGAGGTGGAGTTAAAGTAGTGGCGTATGCTGACGACGTAGTGATAGCAGTCACAGGACCTTTTCTCTCTACTGTAAGTAAATTCTAGGAAAAGCGCTGGGTAGACTACACACGTGGGCTAAAGGCAGTGGCCTTAACGTAAATCCAGACAAAACTGAGTTGTTACTGTTTACTAATAAGTATAAGATACCACAATTTAGACTTCCATCCATAGGCGGGAAGACAATCCCCCTATCGTCCAACGCAAAATATCTGGGAGTAATTCTAGACACCAAACTAAACTGGAAACTTAACGTTGAGAAACGTAAAGAGAGGGCCTACATCGCTTATTATACTTGTAAACGGATCTTCAATAGAAACTGGGGTTTAAAACCGAAACTTGTGATGTGGATGTACACCGCTATCATAAGGCCGATCCTAACCTACGGCGCCCTAGTGTGGTGGCCTGCCTTAGACAAACAATACAATGTCAGCAAACTAAATAGCTTACAAGAACGGCATGCTCGGGGACAACTGGGGCACTGAAATCCTGCCCTTCAGAAGCACTGAATGTAATCCTCAATATGATGCCCATTGATCTATGCCTAAAGGAAGCCGCGATGTACTCAGCATTAAGACTCAGAGAGTCGGGGCTGTGGGGATCGAGAACCTTTGGGCATAGCTCAATCTTAGGCCTCACTTCGATAGGAAATAAAACCACGGACTATATGGTATCAACCCTCGATTTTGGCTTGAATGTACAAGTGCGGTTTCCATCTAGAAGGGAATGGAAAAGGGGCCAAGCTGCCGATAGGGAAGCCATCTGTATCTACTCTGACGGGTCCAAGATGGACTGCGGTGTAGGGACAGGGGTATATTCCGAGGAGCTTGGTGTCAATAGGTCCCTCCGGCTGGAAAACCATGCTAGCATATTTCAAGCTGAAGTTCTGGGCATTTGTGAAGCCTGTAGAATACTAAGGAATAGCGCTACTAGGAAAGAAAGAGCGGTTATTTACTCGGATAGCCAGGCAGCACTCCTGGCTATATCATCCACTGTAACCAAGTCCAAGCTAGTCAAGGAATGCAAGATGGAGTTACGCTCAGCGTCTCAGTCAATGTCCATCTCTCTTGTCTGAGTTCCCGGCCATAGGAACATAGAAGGCAACGAGAGAGCAGACGAAATGGCCAGGGCGGGAGCTTGTTTGGATGAATCTGTAGCGGTGATACTGGGTTATCCCCTCAGACAAATACAAACAGAAATCCACTTGCACCTTCTGAAACTGGCAAGGAGGAGGTGGTCAGAGATTCAGACTTGCAAGATAGCACGAGAGCTTTGGCCTGACTTTAGCAGGAAAATAACAGCAGAACTGCTAAGTAGGTCAAGAGTAGAAGTATTTAGAATTGTATCGACTATCACCGGTCACTGGCCGCTAGGAAAATATGCATGTAGAATAGGTCTTCCATACAACAGAATATGCCGCAGCTGCGGCTTGGATGGCAGCGAAGAAACAGTATTTCATTTCCTGTGTGAATGCCCAGCCCTGGTTTACTTAAGACATAAATCTTTCGGGAAACACATAGTGGAGCAGTTAACGGATCTATCTAGTGCTACAATAGGCGACTTATGCAAATTTATAAGCGGTTCTAAATGGTTTGACTGAACCGCTGGAATGTTCTGACAGGTAGGCTACGTCATAATAAAATATCATTGTCCACGAGAAGTGCACCAAAATGGCGCTTTTATGCGCTAATTGTTTCCTGAGCGATAGCTTAGGTAGCACTACAACCAACCAACCAATGTACCTGAGGGTCTTCGGGGTCACAGGACATTTTACACTATTGTTATTCCTGTATCAGCCAACAAGGACTGACAGGAGAGGATGTAGTAATTTATAGTCTAAGCCTGAGGTTCATCAGGGTCACAGGACTTAGCAGTGTTTAATTAATTAACTTATTGCACTTATGAGCCTTTTTGCCAGCTTTATTTTTATTATTTAAGTTGTTTGACCTCTTCTAGGAAGAGGAGCTTTTATACTCTAGAGTGCCCCGTGGGGCTCTATAAACCGGGAGGTCCTGATGTGAACCGCGGTTTCGAAATATTTTGTTATGTGGATGTACAAGCCTTGTTTTATAATTTAATTTTTATTTAACCTTTTTTTTGCACTAACACTTTGCCACTACCACTTTATCACATCACTTTCAATCACCTGCAGCAATCATTCGGAAAAGACTCCCTCAGTTAAGGTGATCCTTCCGAAGGAGTCCCACGGTTAAGCAGGCTCCTCACTAGGACCCACATTTCAGTGGGTCCCTGCTCGGGCGCCGCTTGAAGAACACGCGGATGCGTGCCCGAAAAAATTCAAGTTGGGGGCCGCCCCGCGGCCCCAGGTTTCCCTAAGGATAGAAATAAAGTACAAGATTAGCAGTGCAAGAGTATATTTACCATTGAGCTCCCTAATAATAATGAATACAAAATATTACTTAAAGCTATCGCTTAGTATCTAAACGGCCCGAATTGATTGATTAGTTGCTGACGCTGCGCTTTCCACGATTTGCATTTTGGTTGCATAAAACCAATTGGTATCGCTTACGTTGCAGGTCAATTACCTGAACTGGCTATGCGCATGTTTGGCGAAGTGCGGCGTCAGCACATTCACATTAGTAAGTGTGTTGGCCCCCTTGCCAACTTGTATGATCACATATGAGTAACAATTTGTGAAGTGGGCCATCATTTTTTCGAAGGCCGAGATTTTTTTGTGCAATTATCTGTTTATGCTTCACAACGATAAAAGAAAAATACAAGTTTCACAATTTTTCGAAATACGAATTATTTTGGAAGTTATAGCTTTTAATATTTTTTGAAATTGTTTAGATTTTAATTGTTTTCTCGCGATTGGTGATACCGATTTTGCTCATATTTTAAAGAGTTGAGAATGATGGTGTTTTCTTCACATTTTTATTTTTTATTTGGGCACAAGTTTGTTTTTTTTTAGTTATAAAATTATTTTTAAACATTACTGACATTATAATGCTTCAAAATCGCGTTTTGGGCCATTATTGTGGTACGTTCTATTAGTAATTATTTGCATAAAAAAAGTTTGCCGCAATGCATCGAGACGAAAGTTATTAATGCTATTGGAAATTATTAATGCTATTGACGCCCAATAACTTTCGTCTCGATGCATTGCGGCAAAATTTTTTTCTGCAAATAATTGCTAATAAAACGTATAACAATATTAGCCCAAAACAAGATTTTAACCTTTCAGAGGGCGCGTTTTGAAAGTTACACGTGAGGGTGCGCCAATTTGGCCGCAAGGTGGATCTCAAAGGCTGATTGTATTTTTATACCTTTCATGAGCATGAAATGGTATTATAACTTTGGTCCGATGTTTGTAAGTACCAGAACAAAAAGAGATAGACCCATTAAAATGTATACTTATATGATCAGAACGTCGAGCTGAGTTGATTTAGCCATGTCCGTCTGTCCGTCTGTCTGTCTGTTTGTATGCAATCTAGTCTCTCAGTTTTCGAGATATCCGTATCAAATTTGGTAGGTGGGTGTAGTTTTATAATGTATTAATCATTTGTCGGAACCGGAAGAATCGGACCACTATAACATATAGCTCCCATACAACTGATTGTTCAGATATGAGATTTTTCGTTATAACTTCTCCACTTATGCAGCTACGAACATGAAATTTTGCAGTACTTGCACCCATCATCAACATAATACTTACAGTGAGAATTACAAAGATCGGGTCACTATAACCTATAGCTCCCATACAACTGATTGTTCAGATATAAAATTTTTCGTTATAACTCCTCTTATTTATATAGCTAGGAACATGAAATTCCGCACTGTTTTCAATAATTATCAACAGAAAACTTACAGTGAAAATTAAAAAGATCGGGTAACTATAACCTATAGCTCCCATACAACTGATTGTTCAGATAAGAGATTTTTCGTTATAATTCATCCATTTATGTAGCTAGGACCATGAAATTTCGCGCTGTTTTCACTCATTATCAACAGAAGACTTACAGTGAAAATAACAAAGATCGGGTCACTATAACCTGCAGACCCCATACAACTGATTGTTCAGATATGAGGTCTTTTATCATAACTTCTCCATTTATGCAGCTAGGAACATGAAATTTCGCACCATTTTCACTCATTATTAACAGAATACTTACAGTGAAAATAACAAGGATCGGATGACTACACAAATATATCTTCCATACATCTGATTGTTCAGATATGGGATTTTACTGTAAAACTTCTTTATTTGAACAGCTAAAACCGATAAATTTCGTAAGATATTTTATAAATAATAATACAAAGTCTACTGAGAAAATCATCAAAATCTATGCTGTATAAGCTTTATCTCCTATAGCACTGATTGTTCAGATACCAGTTTTTGCCATATATCTCCTTTATGTAGGAAACTAAACCCAATAAATTGTGTTACCGGTTTACATACCGATCACATAGCAGTGAAAATCACTTAGATTGGTACCATATAAAGTATATCTTCCATATATAAGTATGTAACTCCTCTATCGATGTATGCAGATGTATTCAAAAGCAGTAATCTGTCAAAGTAAAATTTGCAGATGTTCATGAAAGGTATGAAGCCTTCGGCATAGCCGAAGACAGCGCTGCTCTTACTTGTTTTATTTATTTATGTCGAAAAATCATTCAAATAAAATATTTGAATAATTTGTGTTTATACTGAAACATATTATAAGCATTTATTTTTTAAATATTTATTCGCCATCATCAACATTGGTTTTGGTACATTATAAAGATTGTGATATATGCTTGCAATGTTTTCTGCTAACATATTTCTTACAATTAATACAACAAATTTATTTATTATTCCTGGTACATATTCCTGGTTTCGATTGCTGTTGCGTAGCAGGATCGCTTCTATATAAGTTTAAAAACATTATTTTTTCTCTAAATCCTAAGAAAATGTTATCATAATAATTACAATAATGTTTACGCAAAGTATAATTTAAAATTACACATGACAAAATACTTATAAAATAACAATTTTTATTTATGTAGATACTTATCACAAATTCACTTTTCCAAATATCTTAAAAAAAAAATTGCGACTTACATTCAAATTTTTTGGGACACGGGAAGGTGCGACGCTGCAATTCAACCGCATATATGAGATACCAACTTTCAAATACAAATATCAACTGCACAATATAACGCAGCAAGTAACGGCGAACTGTGAACCATGCTTCATCTCAAAACTTACAAAGTCACTAAGTTGCAGTGGCCGACTACTACAATTAGTATTTGAAAACCACAAACTAAAATGTTTGCGGCTAATTTGCCGCGGCGCTCCCTCTGAACGGTTAAAGCATTTTTCGTACCCCATTTACCATTTTACAACGCTTTTATCAACTTGCAATGTTGTATGTCCAGACCACCATATACTATAAATATAGCAAAGGTATTTATGGCAAACCTAGTCTAGATATCAACCTCGTCGAAGGTATCATATCAAAGACATACAATTAGAAAAACTCGAGAGATAGATGTCGCCTCGCCAGAAGAAGTTAAAAATATGCACTACATACGCTACAGTGGAAATGGACGACCCGCCATTTGTTTAAATGAAATTAATTGCTGCTATACATATGTGTGTATGTACATATGTAAGCATATACTAAATGTGAGCAAACAAGATTTTGCTGGTATAGTCTTCTGTTCTCTTCTAACTGCAAGTTGAAATATTTTAGTATCTATTGCAAAATTTTATACAGACAAGACTAAAAAGTATAAAATAAATTTAAAAAAAAACTGTTTAATGTACCACGCTTTTATAAATAAACTAAAATTAGAAAATAATATTTCTCAGTCCCATAGAACTTGTTTTGATAACTTTTGATTTTGAAATTTTAGCAAAAGTCATTATAAACAATTTATGAGATTGAAAATGAAAAGCGTGGGGCGCATGTAATAGGCCTGAATTGAAATTGAAGAGTAATATATGTATGTATGTGAGTATATTAATAACGACCGCTTAAAATAGATCTCAAATTTGTACTTTCGCTGTAGAAATTTTAGGTCTATGTTATGTATGTAGTTTGAATATTGTCAATTAAATCTAATGCTTTGTATTGCATGCGCTCCACGTTTTTCGTTTTCAATCTCATAAATTGTTTATAATGACTTTTGCTAAAATTTCAAAATCAAAAGTTATCAAAACAAATTCTATGGGACTGAGATATATTATTTTACATTACAACGCTTTTATCAACTTGCAATGTTGTATGTCCAGACCACCATTTATACTAGCTGCCTTTTTTTTGTAAGCGAGCGACAAAAGAACGTTCAACTCGGGTAAAATTATCTTTTAGCTACTTAAACAACTATGTTGGTAGCTGGCAAGAAAATGTGATTAGTTAAACGGGATTTAGATACAAAAACTAATTTGAATGAGTAATTATGCGAGGTATTTGCGTACATATGTATATATATTAGGGCGGGTCGATTTGTAGGGGCCCAAAAAATGAACAGAGGCTCATCGCGACTATGATTATTTGGGTAATTTCAAGTATTTTTGCCCAAGAAACCATAGGTCTAAAATGAATTTCGAGCCAGCGATTTTTTCTATCTATTTTTATTTTTTCAAAAAGCGTTACACTTGTTGAAACAGCTGTATTGAAAACTAGCCAAAATGGGTATCTGGGGGTTTTTGGGGTCGAAGAATCCATTTCTGGCATTCATTTTTACTTTTTACGGCCGCCAGAGGGCGCTTCTGTATTTTTTTTTTTTGATTTCAACGCCTTCTTTCCGAAAATCGACGACATTGTTGCGAAAATCCACGAAATTTGACTTTTTCTTAATGTAATTTAAATTTCTAAATAGCCTAAAGCGGCGTTGAAAACTTTATTAATTTTTTTATTTTTATTTTTATTTATATTTTTTTTATTTTATATATTAAACACAGTATGAAAATGAAAAAGCATGATGTCACACATGTCATTTATCATACAATATGTCGATAAACAGTATTACCAACATAATATTAAAAAAAAATACGCTATACGTATTTAAAATCTTAAACAATAGAAATTGTTTACATTTGTTTATACCTTTCATGAGCATGTAATGGTATTATAACTTTGGTCCGATGTTTGTAAGTACCCGAATAAGAAGAGATAGACCCATACATATGCATACTTAAATGATCAGAACGTCGAGCTGAGTCGATTTAGCCATGTCCGTCTAGGACATGTCTAGCTAGGAACATGAAATTAGGCACTGTTGTCACTCGTTATCAAAAGAATACTTACAGTGAAAATGGCGAAGATCTTTGTTATAACTTCTCCATATATGCAGCTAGAAACATGAAATTTGCAATATTTTCACTAATTACCAACAGAAAGTTTACAGTAAAATTATTAATGATCGGGCTACTGTAACCTATTTATATCCTCCATATAACTGATTGTTTAGATATGGGGTTTTACTGTAAAACTCCTTTATTTGGACTGCTAAAACAGATAAATTTCGTAAGCTATTCTACAAATAATAATACAAAGTCTACTGAGAAAATCGTCAAAATTTATGCTGTATAAGCTTTATCTCTTATACCTCTGATTTTTCAGATACCAGTTATTACGATATATCTCCTTTATGAAGGAGTCTTCTTCTTCTTCTTCTTTATTTGCGCTGTAACCGCCTAAGCGATTTTGGCCGAGTCCACTCCAGTCATTTCTCTTCGGTGCTAACTGACGCCAATTGGAAATGCCAAGAGAAGCCAAGTCCTTCTCCACCTGGTCTTTCCAACGCAGAGGAGGCCTTCCTCTTCCTCTGTTACCAGCATCGCGGCCCGCGTTGAATATTTTCAGAGCAGGAGCGTTTCTGTTCATTCGAACGACATGGCCAACCCAGCGGAGCCGCTGAATTTTAATTCGCTGCACTATGTCTATATCGTTGTAAAGCTCATACAGATCATCGTTAAATCGTCTGTGATATTCGCCATCACCAACGCGTAAAGGTCCGTAAATCTTTCGCAGAATCTTTCTCCCGAAAACTCCAAGAGCCGCCTCATCAGTGCTTTCATTGTCCATGCCTCCGCGTCATACACCAGCACAGGCATGATGAGTGACTTATAGAGTGTGATCTTTGTACGACGAGAGAGGACTTTATTTCTCAATTGCCTACTCAGCCCAAAGTAGCACTTGTTGGCAAGAGTGATTCTCCGTTGGATTTCAGGGCTGACATTATTATTGGTGTTGATTCTGGTTCCCAAATAAACGAAGCCGTCTACTTTTTCATTTTACACAGCCGTATAAGTTTCGCGGGGATACCAAATTCAGACATCGCGGCATAAAGGCAACTTCTCTTCGTGTTGTCGAAAGCGGCTTTGAAATGGACAAATAGATGGTGTGTGTCGATCCTATTCTCGCGGGTCTTTTCCAAGATTTGGCGTATTGTGAATACCTGATCTTTGGTGCATTTTCAACCCTAAAGCCACACTGATAAGGTCCAATCAGCTCGTTTACGGTGGGTTTCACTCTTTCGCATAATACACACGATAAGACCTTATAACCTATGCTTAGAAGGCTGATTCCGCGGTAGTTGGCGCGTATGGCGGGGTCGCCTTTCTTGTGGATTGGGCAGAGCACACTTAAATTCCAGTCGTCGGGCATGCGTTCATCTGACCATATTCTGCATACGAGCTGATGCATGCACCTCATCAGCTCCTTGCCGCCGTACTTGAATAGCTCGGCTGGAAGGCCGTCAGCTCCAGCAGCTTTGTTGTTTTTCAGCCGCGTAATCGCTATTCCTACCTCGTCATAGTCAGGCGGTGGGACAGCTACTCCATCATCATCGACTGGGGACTCGGGTTCGTCTTCTTCACTACTTTCAGCGCTGCTGCCATTCAGTAGGTTGTAAAAGTGTTCCCTCCACAAGTTAAGTATATTCTGGACATCGGCCACTAGGTCGCCATCGTTGTTCTTACAGGACTTTGCCCCGGTCTTGAAACCTTCCGTAAGTCGCCTAACCCTCTGGTAGAATTTTCGGGCGTTCTTCCTGTCGGCATCTCAAGCTCTTCGCACTCACTTATTTCGGCCACTCTCTGCTTATTGCGCCAAATACGTCTCGCTTCCTTCTTCAGTTCCCTATAACGGTCCCACATGGCTCGCGTTGCGCCCGATCGCAGCGTGGCCCTGTAGGCGGAATATTTTTCCCTACGGCTTCTTGACATTCCTCATCGTACCAGTTGTTCTTTCGGGCTCGCTGAAATCCAACTACTTCTTCGGCGGCGGTACTTAATGATCGGGAAATGTGGTTCCACTGCTCGCGTATGTCGGATTGTTGAAGAGTGCTCTCAGAGAGCAGGTGTGTGACTCGAGTGGCGAATAAATTGGCCGTCTGTTGTGATTGCAGCTTTTCGACGTTAAGCTTTCCTTGCATTGTTGGGCGCACATTTTTTGCTGCACAGAGGCGGGTGCGTATCCTGGCTACAACAAGATAGTGGTCCGAGTCGATTTTTGCCCTCGGAGTGTACGTACGTCTAAAACGCTTGAAGCATGCCTTCCGTCTATCACAACATGATCGATTTGGTTTCTCGTTTTTCGATCTGGAGACAGCCATGTAGCTTGGTGGATATTCTTATGCTGGAACCAAGTACTATATATTACCATGTTTCGGGTCCCGGCGAAGTCGATCAGCCTTAGTCCGTTATCGGACGTTTCGTCGTGGAGCCTGAATTTTTCGACGGTGGCGCCAAAGATCCCTTCCTTGCCCACCTTGGCATTAAAATCGCCTAGCACGATTTTGACATCGTGTTGGGGGCAGCGCTCATATGTACGTTCCAAGCACTCATTGAAGAGATCCTTGGACGCCTTATCCTTCTCTTCCGTCGGGGCATGGGCGAAGATGAGCGAGATGGTGAAGAATCTAGCTTTGATGCGGATTGTGGTTAGACGTTCATCCACCGGGCGACGGAGTCTCTCCCCTACCACGAATCCAACACCAAATTTGGGCTCATTTACGTGGCAACTGTAGTAGACGTCGCAAGGCTTCACGCTTATTTTTCCTTGCCCTGTCCATCGCATTTCTTGGATGGCGGTGATGTCAGCCTTTGTCTTCCCGAGGACATCAACCAGCCGGGCAGAGGCACCTTCCCCATTAAGGGTCCAGATATTCCAGGTGCATACCCTTAAATCATAGTCCTTTATACGTTTGCCGTGGTCGTCATCAGAAAAAGGGGGTCTCATCCGAGGCTTTTTAGATTTTTTCATTGGGCGGGGTTTTAACGTGGCGGGACCCAAACCCAGCGCACGCAGAAAAAGGGGGTCTCATCCGAGGCTTATGTGGGAGTCTAATCCCATTAAATTGTGTTACCGGTTTACATACCGACCGCACTGCAGTGAAAATCACTTTGATTAGTGATATATAAGTTATATCTTCCATACCTCTGATTGTTTAGATATGGTTTTTCATATATGGATCTCCTCGATCTACATATATATTCCGTAAATATATAAATTTTTTTTAACTGCACTAATCTGTTAAAGTAAAATTTTCAGATGTGCATGAAAGGTATGAAGCCTTCGGCATACCCGAAGTCAGCGCTGCTCTTACTTGTTTTTTTTTCATTGTTATTTCATATCGTCGCTCGAATAAAGAAACAGCGTAAATGCCACATACACTATTATTCGATAATTGCACCATTGGATAGACAATCCTTTAATCTATTAGAAAAATCTTTAGTTTTCTTAAATATCCCTTTGGCTCACTAATTTATTCCCGAAAAACGAAATTGTATTTGTATGGTGTGTAATGGTTTGTAAAAACTTCCAATTCGTTTTTCTCAAAACTATACATTTCATGTTACACTATTTCATTATTCCAGACGACGATATGTCTTTTATCATTTTGGTTGAATTTTTGAATAAAAAAATTATATTACAATAAGAAAAAATTTTGTTTTGTAAAATTCAGAGAAAAATGGAAGGAAATTTAATAAAATCGATATAAGTTGTGCATAAATACACCGCCCTTCCCCCTAATTTTCAACGCTGAACATTTTAGGATATTTAAAAATTGAAATTGCATTATGAGAAAATCAAATTTCGTGGATTTTCGCAACAATGTTGCCGATTTTCAGAAAAAAGGCGTTAAAATCCAAAAAAAAGTGCAGAGGGCGCAGCCCTCAAAAGAAAAAATTAATGCCAGGAATGGATTCCTCATCCCCGAAAATCCCCAGATAATCATTTTGGCTAGTTTTCAGTACAGCCGTTTCAACAGGTGAGCCACTTTTTGAAAAAACTAGATATAAAAAATCGCTGGATCGAAATTCATTTTAGACCTATGGTTTCTTGGGCAAAAATGCTTGAAATTACCCAAATAACCATAAAGGCGGTGTGCCTTTGATGCAAAAAATTTGACCCGCCCTAATATATATATATATATACATCACGATTGAGAGAATACAAAGGTTGCGCCGATCTCAAACCGCTATTCCTCTCTTAACCAATTTGACAGAATCAGTGTGACGTCACACAAAATTATTCTCAAAAATCCTCTCTGATCGGCGCAATCTTGTATTCAATCATTCTTGTATATATATATATATATATATGAATTATAGCTTATATATATATATATACATATATATACATATTAAATACTTATGTGCACATTATTAACACACTTTTCTAGGGGTGGAGCATCTACATATGTATATACATATGTACGTATGTAGGTTTGTATATGGATGTATGTATGTGAATACGTAAGTGCATATGTATGCCAACACACTTTACGAAATTCTGACATATAAACCACCTTGTATCGGATTTCCCGGATTTCCATCAGCGGTACATCCCTGTGAGCTGTTCCGGTTCTGGACTTGGATTCGACATTAGCGACATATTGCGGATTTTGTCTGGGTTCTGAACTTGGATTCGGATTGGATCGACGACTTCTTTTGGCTGAGCAGCAAAGCTTATGCCGATTGAGCAACCTGAGCAGCAGCGCTGGTAGCTATATTTATACATATAATCTGTTCCAATAGCAGTCCGGTTTACAGGATTTAGTCAGAACTTACAGGAAGTCGTTCCTATTGACATAAACCTGTAAGTGGGAACACATTTGGGAGAGTAACTGAGCAACTGTTCCTAGTCAGAAGTTACAGGATTTCCTTTTCCTGTAAGTTCATGAAAAGTGTCAAACGATCAGCTGATTTGCATGTGCAAGCAAAAACTAACAGCGGTGAAAGCAAAGTACCTTATATTTGTAAAAAAAATGGAAGTAAACAACGAAATGTTTGAATATGTATAGATTTTAATAATTATTTAGTGATATTTCAGGTAAATCAGTGTTGTACAAATGACATGTAAACAGACCGACTGACGTTTTTACAGGAAATAGTGCTTTTTGCGTTCCTATGCACTTCTGCATCTGTTCTCCTTTTACTCTCATTTGAGAGAGTAAAATTGTAGTTTGACAGTTCCGTAGGTTTTAGTCCGAAGTTCAAAGGAACAGACTATTAATGTTACCAACCGTACTTCTTTCGGAAGTACAGTACTTCTTATTCAGCCGTTGTACTTCGTACTTCGAAGTACAGTCAAATGTACTTCTTTGCAATATTTTTTACTACCTTTTAAGTTGAGTTTTCTTTGACTGATTCGAAAAATTCTAAAAGGTTAGTCATCTTAGTTAAAAAGGGTACCCGTAGATCAACCCATATGTAAATTATGACTGTAGATCACTTCACATCTGTAGCTGACATTGTAAGTGACTATTCAATCAATAAAAATGTGTTTAAAGGCCGGTCAACATAGAACTTTCGCGGTGTCTTTGGCGTTGGCGTTGGTTTGACAGAACGCACGTTAAAAGTATGCTTGCTACAATGAACGCTTGGCACCGAATGCCTTGGCCACTAAATTAACATACTAACGACAGATAAATTAATATTGCATATCAATAAATGCATGTATTTTTGGATTGTTCGTCCCTTCCAAGACTCGTATGGGCTAATTTTTGGAAAATAAAATAAAAAGATTTATGATTGGAGATTTTCAAACAAATTTTTGATTTATGAAGCATTTTTTATTTTTAATGCTACTCGGCTTTCTCATGCAAATTTAATTTATATTCTTATAACTCCAGTCTGCATACATATCGCGAACTTTCTTCAAAGGTGTACTAATTTAATATACACCTTATCTTTTCAATTTAACTGAATAAAGTTTTTCAAATAGTATTTTCAAAAGTATTTTCGACAGTAAACTTTCTTAAGCCGCTTTTATTTAACACCAGAATTGTAATATTTAAAGTATTCCTCAAATATTCCCGGTAGCAAACTTTCCTAAACCTCGTTATTTTGATTAAATAAATAAAAAATTTCAAACAGGTGGCAACGTTCCCCCGAAAAAAATGTTCGGCGTGAGCCTCTTGAAACCATATTGCAATATTTAATGTATCTATCAATTTCAGCAAAACTGTAGTTTTCAAACAGGTGGCAACTCTCAAATTTTTTCCTCTTCTAGATTTTAAGTTAGACCTCAAGCAATACATCGTTGAAAACTGCTTTCTGTTTCTAGTTCTATACAGGCAGACAGACAATCAAAATTTCTAAAATATCTTGATTTGGCTTCTGTTGCTCTTATAAAGACCGCCCTTATTAATTTTTCTTTAATATCTATTATGTACAGACATCGACCTGTAAAAATTTTATTATATGTATAGATTTTCGGAAAATGGGCACGACACCGCTTATGCTCGGTAAGCATTTTATCGATTTCTATCAAGCCTAGTTCATTAATTTCAATATATTTTTTCGACTTTTTTAATAAAAATAAAATGTATTAAGTATACTCTGCATTTAACACATATATTAGCTATAAATATAAGAGTCAGAATACACCAAAAATATCATGATTTACTAGTGGTCTTTAGAATAATCTGTAATTTAGTGAAATTCAATGCTAGGTAAAAAAAACAGACACGAAAGGATTTTTAAAAATTTTGAAAATTGTTCCAGTTATACAGCATGAAAATGTTGGTTGTGAGGGTTTCTAAAAATTATATTTTTTTATATTGACTGTCAACCTGTGCGGACGTGTTTTTTAATCGCTCCGCCGAGAAATTATTAATAATTCACGTAAAGCAAAGAAACAGAACCAACGCGAAAACACAATACTAGGCATAAATAAGCTTTCTGCTTATTTGCCTATAATTGTAAATTACTTTTTCAGAATTTTCGCAATGCCGCGAGAAATTCAAATAAATGTGCCAACATACAATAAAATAAAAGCAGCTCCGGCCCCACCGCGCTTACCGAATAGTAGTGAAACAAGCACCAAGTGCAGTGAAATAAACCTTACCGTAACAGAAGCTGACCAAAGCATTCAGCTGATCGACGAAATGCTTACTTTTCGTTCGTTTCCCCCACAAACAATGCTTATCGCGATAAATCGTTCTCTCCCTCCCCCAGACACCTTGGCATGCACAGTCGCCAATGTCTCTGGTAGACCAAGTTGGTCTAACGCAACAACAAAGCACTAGCTTAACAACAAGCACAGTAACAACGGTAAGCGCAGCACTCACAATAACGACTACAACCACGACTTCAGCAATGACAGCGGTTTCACAACGCAGTTCACCCACACCAACACAAACGGAAATTTCGGCACCAGCCCAAGCCAAGCAACGCAGCTCAGCGCAAGTTGACCTACTTAATCCAACAACCCGTACATTGACTCAAACGGTTGTTGATAGGTATATACAAGTCAAACGAAAATTAAGCCCACAGCAGCAAAAAATTGCAAACCCATCAAAAATTGCAAAAACGAAAACCACTGACATTAACCCTCTACTGGGAAATAAGTTTGCGATTCTGGACAATGAATGTGACAAAGAGCCGAATGAAGTTTCTAAAGCCAAACCCAAACCGCCCCCAATTTATTTACGAGAGCAAAACTGTAGTGAGCTCGTGAATAAATTAACTCAGCTTATTGGAGACAATACGTTCCACGTAACATCAGTTACCAAGGGCAATATTAAAGAGACCAAACTTCAGATTCTAACTGAAGAAAATTACCGGTTGGTAACCAAACACCTTAATGAAGATAAGAAAAACTTCTATACGTGCCAGCTCAAAAGCAGCAAAGGACTGCAAGTAGTAATAAAAGGTATAGAATCAAGTGTACCCATTGCTGATATTGCTCATGCTCTAGAGAAGGCAGGATTTTCTGTTAAAAATGTTGTCAATATTATCAGCAGAGCAAAAATCGCTCAGCCTATGTTTAAGGTAGAACTTAAGCCAGAAACAAAGTCAATGAATAAAAACGCAGTGCACCCAATCTACAATCTACGATACCTTCTACAACGAAGAATAACCGTGGAGGAGCCGCACAAGCGAAACGGTCCCATACAGTGCACAAATTGGCTGACTTCCAAAACGTATCAATACATTTTTTTGGAAACTGTTATACTGCGGTATTCAAACTGTTTGTATATGCAGAGTTGCGACACATTGCAACCATATACATTGCATATTTTAAATACTCAATATAGCAATGAACAATTTTTCTGAATTTTCCATTTTTAAAACACCAATGGTAACCAATAACAAACGAAGCATCAACTTTGTTTCTGATGCGCTGATTGCGCTAGCGATGCGTTTCGATAAATTTTCGGATGCGTTTTGGAAAAGTATACATCGTCAACATTTGGTAGTTCGGCGTTATGGAACATCATACTTTGTACGTATGCAAAGCAATTGACGTTTTGGAAGTCAGCCATTGTCAAGAATTTTGGGCACACCAGAACATACTGTACCTTGCGCCCAGTGTGTGTTGCCTGTGGCGACCTTCACGCTTCCGCTTCTTGCAAGGCTATCAAAGATGATGTGGCTGTAAAGAAATGCAGTAATTGCGAAGGTAACCACACCGCCAATTATAGAGGATGCCCTGTATACAAAGACTTATAGTCTCTCATGAATCAGCGCAACACAGCCGTGCGCTCTTCCACCACTCCAACTAGCTCTTATACATACCAACACCTCACGCCATCAACCACTACACCAGGAGCCTTTTTTGCCAATGCGCAGCGAGTTCCCAACGTTTCTTTTGCCGTCGCGTGAAAACTACAAACGCAGCCAAGCACGGCGAAATCAAACTCCAATCAAGAAACATTTGCAAATATTCAAAGGAATAATACTGAGCAAATGCAGCCGAACCCCCCTACTTGTGGCATAGAAGGAATGATATTGAATCTTACTCATTGTATGACTCAATTCATGTCTACTATGCAAAATATGATTCAAGACCTCATAAAGGCTCAAAACCAATTGTTAAAAATTTTAGTGAATAAAAAATGAGTGAATTGAAAATTTGCTTATAGAATTCTAACGGTGTAAACCAGCGTAGATTAGAACTCAGTCAATTTCTCACTGAATACAACATAGATGTTATGCTACTGTCCGAGACACATTTAACAAATAAATATAATTTCTCTATACCTGGATACAAATTCTATGCCACAAATCACCCAGATGGTAAAGCTCATGGAGGCACAGCGGTGCTGATTAGAAATCGTCTAAAGCACAATATTCTAGAGTCAAAAGCAAACGGCCTGTCTGCAAGCAACTACCATATGCTTACGAAACCGCGACCGAGACTTGAATCTATCGGCTATTTATTGCCCATCGCGATTTTTAATTTCTGAAAATGACTTTAATGATTTCTTTGATAGCCTGGGTAATAGATTCCTGGCAGGAGGCGACTTCAACGCAAAGCATACGTACCACGCCTTATTAACCCAAAAGGGCGGCAGCTATACAATACCATTATAAACAGGCACAATAGACTAGAGGTCACATCTCCTGGTAAACCTACTTACTGCCCTACCGATATAAAGAAGATACCACACCTAATATATTTCGCAATTACAAGAAACATATACAGAAATAACATAACAGCAGAAACTCTACCTGAACTATCATCCAATCACTCCCCTATATTAATAAAACTATATGAACAGACCCAAAATATCGAAATTGAGCCTCGTCTAACTTCAAATAACACCAATTGGCTTAAATATAAAAAGTACATCAGTAGTCACCTTAAATTAAACGCTGCACTTAACTGCGAGCGTGATATAGACTCCCTTGTTGAACATTTTAAAGAAACCTTTACTTCAGCCGCTGGCCTGGCAACACCAAATAAAGTCCAAGTACCACCTACGCATACATCAGTTACAAATACCGAAATAGAAAAACTTGTGGCAGAAAAGCGGCGCCTAAGAAGACAGTGGCAGAGCCATCGCTCACCAACCTCACAGCTACTGTATAAAGCTGCCAGTAAAAAACTGAAACAAGCACTCAAACGTGCAGAGGATCGCAACTTGCAAAGGTACATTAAGAAGCTTTCCCCGAATTCTACTGAAAGATACTCTCTATGGAAATCTCTAAAATACTTCAAACCACCAGTGGCTACAGAAATGCCAATTAGGAACCAATGTGGAACCTGGGCTCGTAGTGAGCAGGAGAGAGCCGAGTGCTTTTCACACCATTTAAAGAGTGTGTTTCAGCCAAACTGCCCAACGAACAACTTCAGGCTGCCACGGCTAACCAAAAATACAAATGAGCTATACACACCTAGCAAGACGAACTCTTTAGAAGTAAAAGCTATGGTAAAGCAGCTTAATCCAAAGAAATCGCCGGGTGCTGATTTTATAACTCCGAAAATGCTAATAGAGCTACCGAATGTTGCACTAGCAATTCTTTCTGACCTTTTCAACGCTATCTTCAAATTCGGTTACTTTCCGAAATCATGGAAAAGGTCGAAGATAATCATGATAGCCAAACCTGGAAAAGATGCAACACAGCCGTCCTTATACAGACCAGTAAGCTTACTGCCCTGTCTTTCCACAGTATTCGAAAAAGTACTCCTATCAAAGATATCTCCCTTTCTCCATGAACGCAATTTAATACCAGCACTCCAATTTGGCTTCCGAGAAAAACATGGTACAATTGAACAAGTTAATCGAATTACAAATGAAATCAGAAGGGTATTTGAGCTCAGAGAGTACTGCTCTGCAATTTTTCTCGATGTGGCACAAGCATTCGACAAAGTGTGGCACGACGGTCTTATATACAAAATTAAAAAATTGTTGCCGCCGGAATTCCACAAAATATTTGAATCATACATAACTAACAGAAAATTTGCTGTTAAAGTATCTAATTTCACTTCAGAAGACATGTCGATAACGGCCGGCGTTCCTCAAGGTAGTGTACTCGTACTGTTATCATCTATACTTCAGATATTCCAACTAGCAAGAATATACTCACATCCACCTTCGCTGATGATACCGCCTTAGTAAGTCGTAATAAATATCCCAACAGAGCTTCAAGAGTACTAGAGGAACATTTACTACGCATAGAAGAATGGCTGGCAAACTGGCGCATAAAAGTCAACGAACAGAAGAGTAAACATACAACATTTTCACTCAGACCGCAAGTATGCCCCCCAATCAAACTAAATAATGTCCTTATTCCACAAGCCAATGAGGTGACATATCTAGGAATTCACTTGGATAGGAGACTAACTTGGCGCAAACACATATCCACCAAGATTACACAAATGAAGCTAAAGTCAGGTAGCGTGAACTGGCTTATAAACAGTAAATCAAAACTGAAACTAGATTATAAAGTACTTGTATATAATACGGTGATTAAGCCTATATGGATGTATGGTATTCAACTGTGGGGTACGACCTGTGCAACCAACATTGACAGGATCCAAAGATTCCAAACTAAAACGCTAAGGGCCTTAACGGGGGCACCGTGGTATGTCCGCAATGAAAATATACATAGAGACCTTGGTATACCGATGGTTAAATCTGTAATCGACAGCAACAGAGAAAAATATAAAATAAAACTGCGTAACCACCCAAATCCACTGGCAAGTGGCCTGTGCAACACAACAAATATAACACGCCTGCGAAGAAGATATCTACCAGCCTTTAATTGAGCGACGTTAAACCAACAGGGCTCAACCCCAGGGTTTGAGCTACATTATTGTAAAATTAGACGTAAGATTTTTAAACTTGTTGTTAGGCTTAATAGATGTAAAATAAGCAGATCCAACAAATAAATGCAAGTATAATTAAAAAAATAAATAAATTTAAATTTTCACAAAAAAAAAATTCTAAAAATTTTTTGAATCGATATTTTGTAATTACGGACAACGTTTTGAAAAATGCCTTTCCGATGGAGCAGAATTGGCGGGTATTGATAGAAATATAAGTGCCCCTTTATAAGCTTGGATAAATATGGGAGTAGCCCAGACAGCTAGTGGATTGGGACTATCCACACGACTAATGTCGCATATTAACTGGAATCCTACCAGCAACGTTTTCAGCGGTGTTTAAACTGTTGTACCTTACGGATTGGTCAAATTCGAACCAAAAACTGTCTGTAGAAACTTACATAAACTCATGCTGAAAAACTTTCATTATTAACTGAAGATTGTGGAGACAAACGATTAACAAATTTGAGGAATTTGTTTTCGTATAGTAATTTTATGGGCTGCTCTTAAATGATTTGACAATGTTGTTGTACTGTCATTAAAATTCATTTCTCTACCACACTTTTCAAATTTCCCTTCCGTTTTATTGCCAATTTTTTTTAAATAAGACCAAACAGCACTCCGCGCCCTTGTTAGAAGATCAGTTTTTATATGCAAATAAATTTAAAAAAGTCGAGAGTCGAAAGTGAAAAGTCGACTTCAGTCGACTTCCATAAACTGAAAGTCGATCACTAAAATTCGACTTTCAGGAGTAAAAAGTCGATTTTGGTCGAAAGTCGAAGTCGACTTTGCCATCCCTAATCAGAAAAGTTAAGAGAGCGCAGAGCAAAACGGAGAAATATCTTCTGGACTCTGTCCAATCGATTTATGTGGATTGCATGATATGGCCTCCATATAAATGCTGCATATTCAAGTTTGGAACGTACAAAAAGAGAACACAGTAATTAATAAGTATACGGATCCGAGAAGTTAGAGGAGTGGCGTCTGACAAATGCAAACATGGATAATAAATTTGTAATAATGTAATTTAAATGCATAGTGAAGTTCAATCTATTATCAAAATACACTCCTAAATCTTTAATTTCTTTAATCTCAGTAAGACAAAAGCTCGCTATGAAATAGGAAGTCTCAAGAGGTTTCAATATCTTAGAAAAAGTAACTTTGTGACACTTTTTTATATTGAGAGATAGTCGGTTCCTAATACACCAGTTGTAGAACTTATAAAGATCTAACTGAAGCATCTATGAGTCGTGTAAGCATCTTATTTCCGAATAAATTTTAAGATCATCGGCATATAAGAGAAAATTTGTCGAGGAAAAGCAAGAAGAAATGTCATTAATAAATAACATGGACAATAAGGGTCCCAAGATGCTGCCTTGAGGTACTCCAGAACTAGAAATGAACGATTTCGAGCACACACCATCAATAACACCCACACTGTTCCTCTTATACAAGTACGACTTGATCTACTCAAGAAGGTTAGAGTGAAAGCCCAAACACGCAAGCTTTGCAACTAAAATCCTGTGAGAGATCCTTTCAAACGCTTTGGAAAAATCTGTGTAGATTGTGTCAATTTAAAAACCTCTACGAAACGATGAATAGCAATCCTCAGTAAAAACTGAAAGATTAGACACAGAGGATATTGCAGTTACAAATCCGTGTTGGTTTGAACAAATCAAATGCTTCACATCAAAATAAAGTTTTTCCTTTAAGATACATTCAAAAAGCTTAGCGACAGAAGAAAATTTGGAAATTGGTCTATAATTCGATATATCACTTTTCAAAATTGGGGTGATTGATGTACGTTTCCAGTCATCAATGAAAATACCTTTAGATAAAGACATATTGAAAATTAGCGTCAAAGGCTTCACTAGCGAAGCACAGTTCTTTAAGAGGCTCATAGACAGCCCATCCACATCAGTCTGCGAAGAGCCCTTAACATTACTTAACCGTTCAATTGGGTCATTTTCCGATAACACCAAAGAGCCGAAGAAAACAGACGAGGATATTTTACCTTCGAGATTAAAACTTAAAGAAGGTAATTCATCAGCAGTCAAATCATCATCAGATACAAAATTTGATGAGAAAAACTCCGAAAACAAATTAGCCGCCTCATTAATAGTGTAAGCAGAAACATCGTTGTAAAAAACAGTTTTTACATTGACTTTATATAGGTTTATATGCGATGTTTTGGTTGACTTATATTTTTTAAAGAACTTGTTTCTCAAATTTTGCAGATGTTTAAGCTCTGCTGAATACCAGGGAAGATTATAAATTTTACTCTTAAAAATTGGCTCTCTTTTACTACATAAAACGAATAATGATATCTTAAAAATGTTAAAGCAAGTTGCAACACCTTTATTACCAAAGGAAAACCCCAATCAATTTCACTTAAAGCCTTATGTAATTCAAATCTGTGCTTTTTTGTGCTCTGTTTAAATTTCGTGTTTTATAAAGCTGTTTACGCTTAATAAAGTACAAAATTAAAATAAGTGTGATTAAACGTCTGGTACACAATTTAAAGATAAGTTAAATATCAACATTTCCTGTAAATTTGATTAATTTAACTTGATATTCTTAATTGCATGTGCCGAGTGTTTTGCTTCATATAATATATTGTTGTTGTACAATTGTTTTTGTTTGTGCACATTGATTCTGCTCTTTTTGTCATTTCTGCTGTTTCATCTTTCTCACAGCTGTTTGCGTTGTGTTTACTAGGTGTCAAACCGATATTTACCAGCTGATTGGTTCTCTGATTAACACATCGCTTTCAAAACTGTTTTGCTTTTTTGCTTCTAAAACCCATAAATAAATATCATGCTGGCTCTGCGATGGGAGCCCATATAAAATGTGCTGGTTTGAGTGGTAGGGTGTTAGGCGCTATTAATGAGGGAAAGGGTCTTCGTTGGTCTTGTCAAAAATGTAGATCAACCGAAGTTGATTTATTTAAATTCTTTAGGCAGCCCAGAAATGGTTTTTCTGAGATCGGAAAGGATCTGTCGATTCTTGTTGAGAAATTAAAGCATTACGCAAAAATGTTTGAGTCTTTCACATGTCTCGGCAACCCTCCACATTCTGAGGATAGCCGAGAAAATAAAGGTAGGCGTGTTATTAGTCCACTTAAAAAGACAGTCACTGAATCTAGTAAGAAAAATCCTCCATCCCAGTCCTTGGAACTTATTAATCTTTCTTCCCCATGCCCTCAGGCATTGGAACCTCCGCTATCTAAAGCCATATAAACTAGGTCTACATCTAAAAATAATAACGTCAATAAAACCGTTGATTTAACAGTGTTGCCATCAACATCTGAAGCTGCACTGTCTAACTTAGTTCCTCCGAATAATTCGGAGCCCCGCACATCAGACATCATTACCAAATAGTTGGTTGTAATTCCTCCGAGAAGATCAATCTTTGTCTCTAGATTTGCTAAAGTTACTTCTTCGGATGATATAAAGTCATACATATCGACTAAAATTAGAACTAAAGGTGTAATTATTCGTAATTTTTATTTTAAATACGATCGCGATATTCCATCTTTTAAAATTGATGTAGCTGCCGAATATTATGATTCACTACTAAATAAACGGTGATTTTTTAAGAGCTTGATAACTTTTTTTTTAAAACGCATAAAATTTGCAAAATCTCATCGGTTCTTTATTTGAAACGTTAGATTGGTCCATGACATTTACTTTTTGAAGATAATTTCATTTAAATGTTGACCGCGGCTGCGTCTTAGGTGGTCCATTCGGAAAGTCCAATTTTGGGCAACTTTTTCGAGCATTTCGGCCGGAATAGCCCGAATTTCTTCGGAAATGTTGTCTTCCAAAGCTGGAATAGTTGCTGGCTTATTTCTGTAGACTTTAGACTTGACGTAGCCCCACAAAAAATAGTCTAAAGGCGTCAAATCGCATGATCTTGGTGGCCAACTTACCGGTCCATTTCTTGAGATGAATTGTTCTCCGAAGTTTTCCCTCAAAATGGCCATAGAATCGCGAGCTGTGTGGCATGTAGCGCCATCTTGTTGAAACCACATGTCAACCAAGTTCAGTTCTTCCATTTTTGGCAACAAAAAGTTTGTTAGCATCGAACGATAGCGATCGCCATTCACCGTAACGTTGCGTCCAACAGCATCTTTGAAAAAATACGGTCCAATGATTCCACCAGCGTACAAACCACACCAAACAGTGCATTTTTCGGGATGCATGGGCAGTTCTTGAACGGCTTCTGGTTGCTCTTCACTCCAAATGCGGCAATTTTGCTTATTTACGAAGCCATTCAACCAGAAATGAGCCTCATCGCTGAACAAAATTTGTCGATAAAAAAGCGGATTTTCTGCCAACTTTTCTAGGGCCCATTCACTGAAAATTCGACGTTGTGGCAGATCGTTCGGCTTCAGTTCTTGCACGAGCTGTATTTTATACGGTTTTACACCAAGATCTTTGCGTAAAATCTTCCATGTGGTCGAATAACACAAACCCAATTGCTGCGAACGGCGACGAATCGACATTTCACGGTCTTCAGCAACACTCTCAGAAACAGACGCAATATTCTCTTCTGTACGCACTGTACGCATTCGTGTGGTTGGTTTAATGTCCAATAAAGTAAACTGAGTGCGAAACTTGGTCACAATCGCATTAATTGTTTGCTCACTTGGTCGATTATGTAGACCATAAATCGGACATAAAGCGCGAAACACATTTCGAACCGAACACTGATTTTGGTAATAAAATTCAATGATTTGCAAGCGTTGCTCGTTAGTAAGTCTATTCATGATGAAATTTCAAAGCATACTGAGCATCTTTCTCTTTGACACCATGTCTGAAATCCCACGTGATCTGTCAAATACTAATGCATGAAAATCCTAACCTCAAAAAAATCACCCGTTAGTTCATTTCGGCTGACCGGGGCGTTTGTTCGCGAGTTTGAGTATAAACCTAATAAAAGTAATAACAACGTAGCTAAAATTTCTAATCTTAATTCGGATTCAGAAAACTAACTCGCAAGTCTAATTTATGTATTTACTATCAAAACGTTAGAGGTTTGAATACCAAATTAACTGACTTATATTTAAAAGGTCTTGACTGCAATTATAATATTATTTCCTTGACCGAAACTCGGCTCAAACCTCATATTTTTAATTCCAAAATTCTTACAAATGAATATCAAATACACAGGAGTGACCGCGAGTGCAGAATCGGCGGTGATGTTCTTTTTGCGGTGCATTCATCGATACCATCCGAGGAAGTTAGTGTTCCTGTCATTGAATATACCGAATTTAAATTTATACGTGTACAGGCTGGAAAGAGTTATATTTATTTATATGTGCAGCTAGTTTCTTTACTTGAGACCGTAAATGCACTGCTTTCGGCATCCGATTCTATGACTGTTTTGGGCGATTTAAATCTGCCACACATTTCGTGGAACGTCATTGACACCGATGTTGTACCAGTTTCATCTAGAGATAGTTACAATGCATTTCTGGAGGAAATGGCTGAACTTTGCCTCAAACAAATAAATATATGTCCAAAAGTTTGGAAAGGTCTTGGATCTCGTTTACGTTGATGATGTTCCGAATGCCTCTATTAATCGGTGTGATCCCCTAGTTTTGCCAGAGGATGCATACCATCCCGCTCTTGAGTTAAACTACGAAATCATAAATGAAATACATAATAATAAGTCGTATAGTTCAAGTACTAGACATGTTTTTGCGAAAACAAATTTCAGGAAAATTAACAAAGAACTTTCAAAGTTATCTTGGCCAACATATAGAGATGACGTGGAGCGTAGAGTTGAGCAGTTTAATGATACTGTTTTCAATTTGTTTCGAAAGAATGTGCCAAAACTTAATATTGTTCATGAAGAACCAACACAATTATGGTTCACTAAAGAGTTTAAAAAATTTTAAA
>NW_023458883.1:49595-53039 GCF_013731165.1 Rhagoletis pomonella | reverse complement strand
AGAACCAACACAATTATGGTTCACTAAAGAGTTTAAAAAATTTTAAAAAACAAAAAGTCACATTCTTTTAAACTCTTTAAAAGAACGGGCTTACACAGTGATAACGTAAAGTACTCAGTTTTGCGGCATAGCTACTTTGCATTAAATAAGAAATGTAAACGTGAATTGTTGGTGAAAATGTTGGACCAAAATGTTTCAATAAAAAAATAATAATTTTTGGCCGGACGAAGTTCGTCGGATTTGATATAATGATATTTTGGTGGGAACCCTTGTAAAAGACTTCAATATTATTAAAATGTTTAAAACTAAAAGTTTTTTAACAATATTTCGTTTGACAACCATATATTAGTTCTTCAGATAGCTTGCGTATAATTAATTTAAATTTAACTTGACAAACAGGTAGCAACCCTTTTTAAAATATATTCATACTACAGCTATTTTAAGCCTCTTGAAGTCCATTTTTAATATAAGTTTGAAATAAATAACTCTCTTAATTGAAGTTGCATTTGATTTTTTTAAATCCATGAGTACAGAATGATTTTATGTATCTCCATACCAAGTTCCAGTAATCTATAAAAAATATTTCCTGAGAAATGCAGTAAAAAAATCCGTTTGTATGGGAGGTGCCACATTCCTTTGTCTAATCGAGATTAAATGTATCCTATATTTTAAGTTGAACTAAATGACAGCAGTGTACAAAATTTCATGATGATCGGTTGAATAGTTACAACCACAAACAAACTCACTTTCGGATTTATAATATTAGCAAGGATAAGGATTCACCACTTTGTGGCGGTTAATATGTAAGATACGCATATGTAAAGAAGTCCATGAGAACCAGGCATTTACGCAAAGTTGATCGAGTAAAGCATCACTATCATGTAATTGACAAAGCGAAGCCCGTAAATTACAGCGAGCTGCAATCAAAACGCCGCCTCCTCTGCTACATCCAGTTTTAATGGGATCTCTATCCTTACGAAATACATCAAAGCAATTTAAATCAAAAAACTCCGCTTCAAAAAACTTAAGAGTTGAGCCTTGTTTCAGTTAAAACGAAAACATCGTATTCTAAAAGAGAGCTTAGCATGCGCACATTGTTTGACTTACTGAAATCAGTTAATTTGCTGACTAAACCCTCAGTGATTGTGTTGGGCGATTTTATTTTACCAAGCATATCATGGAACATCATTGACAACAACAGCGCGCAGCAACGTATTTTTAGAGGGGATGGCTGAACTCTGCCTAACTCAGGTTAATGTACTTCACAATAAGTTTGGTAAAGTATTAGATCTTGTTTATGTTGATGATGCATCTAAGTCCGTTATAAATAAGCGTGATCCACTAGTTTTGCAAGAAGATGTCTACCACCCTGCTATGGAGGTATCTTACGAAGTTATAAGTGATGGTCAAAATTGCAGTACCCAAGCATACGAACCAAATATTCGCTTTGATATTTCGAAAGCCAACTTTAAAAAGTTTAACAAAGAACTGACTAAATTGTCGTGGCCTGCATATAAAGAAAATATTGAACAAAACGTTGCACTTTTTAACTTTACTTTACATAAATTATTTGAAAAGCATATGCCTAAACAGATGTATGTTCCTGAAGAACAAACACAGTTATGGTTCACTAAAGAACTGCGAAATTTGAAAAACAGAAAGTCGCGTTATTTTAGATTACACAAAAAACCGGTTTACACTCATACTATGTAAAATACTCACTTTTGCGTCATAAGTTTTTTTGAATTAAACAAAAAGTGTTATAAGCTTACTTGTGTAAAATAAAAGGGCGTATAATATATAACCCCAAATCATTTTATGACTTCGTAAACTCCAAGCGAAATGTACGTGGGTTTCCTTCCGCCAGTATCAAAATACCGTCTCTAGTGATAATCAAACAATTTCTAACATGTTCGCTCAGTTTTTTAAATCCAATTATTCCATTAACTCACATGCTAACATTAACTATCCTTTCAAACTACGTCCAATGAACTCAATAAATATCCCAGTAATATCTCCCGATGATGTAGTAGTTTATCTGAAATCCTTAAAGCAGTCCTTCAGTTATGGTCCTGGCCTACTTGTATTCTTATAAATTGTGCTGATTATCTCTATGAGCCGTTAACAGCGTTATTTAATTTGTCTCTTAAAGAGGGCGTTTTTCCAACTATATGGAAAGAATCGTTCATAACCCCGTTACATAAAAGCGTTGGTAGATCTTCAGTGAAGAACTACCGGGGAGTAGCTAAGCTTTCTGCAATTCCTAAATTATTTGAAGCAATTATAACAAATCAGTTGACGCATTCTATCTCTTCTAGCATTTCATATAGTCAACATGGATTTTGCAAGGGCATATCAACCTCTACAAATTTACTTGAATTAACATCCTCTATCTCAAAAGCATTTAGTGAAAGCAAAACTGTTGATGTTATATATCGATGGCTGAGTGGAAGATCGACCTATCTCGGCTGCCAGTTCGAAAACGCTCTATCTCAAAAATCTTTTCAAGAAAGCCCTATTCAGAATTTTATTGAAAAACACCCTATCTCAAAATTCGGTTCAAAAACGCCCTATCGCACTTCAAAATGTATTGAAAATATGCTGATATAGGGCGTTTTTGAATCGGCAGCTGAGATAGGGCGTTTTTGAAACGAATTCTGAAATAGGGCGTTCTTGAAAAGTTTTTTTGAGATACAATGTTTTCGAACTGGCTGCAGAGATAGGTCGATCTTCCACTCAGCCATCGTTATACTGACTTCAGTAAAGCATTTGAAAAAGTGTGCCACTCGTTGCTCATCTATAAACTTGATCTTCTTGGTCTTCCACCTAATTTTCTACGTTGGATCTCTTCATACGATAGATGATAGATCACAAAGCGTAATGTTTAAAAATACTAACTCTGACGTCATTGATGTTACTTCAGGAGTCCCTCAAGGTAGCCACCTAGGCCCGATTCTGTTCTTGCTTTTTATAAACGATATTTTTACAGATTTACAATTTTCCAAAATTTTAAATGTATGCAGATGATGTAAAGCTTTATAAATCGTACGTTTTAATTAAAGAAAAGTCTTTGCCACAATCAGACTTAAACAGCATGGCTTACTGGTGTCAAGTAAATCTTATGCCTCTAAATCTTAAGAAATGTAAAGTAATGTTCTTCTCGCGAAAAGCTGTTCATCCCGCTTCTTATACAATAGGTATCCATAACCTGGAACAGCTATACAATTTTGTGGCCCTGGTATCACAATGGATCCTAAGCTTAATTTTAATCTTCATATTAATGTGGCAGTCAACAAGGCTAAAGGTGTACTTGCATTTGTGAAACGATGGTCAAAAGAATCTTGTGAACCTTATATCACTAAAACCCTGTTTACAACATTAGTTAGGCCAATTCTGGAATACGGTTCGGTAGTTTGGAATCAAATTTACTCAGACAACAATTCC
>NW_023458883.1:48295-49495 GCF_013731165.1 Rhagoletis pomonella | reverse complement strand
CTTTGCAAGGCGCATTTCATCATTCTTGCAAGGGCATAAAAGAAAGCATTTCAAACTCAATCAAAAATAATGCAAATTTAGTATTCAACTATGATAATTGTTTGAATAAGTTGGTATTCATTCGTTGCTGATCTTGTGGTAGAGGTCAAAGTCCTCAAAAAACAGCTTCTAAATTCGCGCTGCGTACACTCTGATGTCAGCTCTGCTCAAACTGTTAGTTGTCCCAACACACACGCTATCAATGCAGCTGTTGATGTACCAGCGAATTTGTCATCGCCTGCTGTGCCTGCTAATTCGTGTGATTCTGCTGAGTTATTAGTTCCTAAAGTCAACGCTCACGCACCATGCTCTGATAACAACAAGTGTGCTCGGAGAAAATGCACGCTCCGTCGGCCTCAAGCTCAGCCACGCATTCGCTAGCATCTGTATAATCTGCGAGGGTGGATATAAAAAATAAAAGGAGGCAGAAACAATGGTGGGAACCAGCAACGAACTTCTTGCAGTCGCCCGCTTTAAATGGTTACACTTATCTTCATTTAAGCCAGAGAATATCGTCGACTATGTGGTGAAGCATGTCTATAAGCATCACCTAACTTGTTACAAATTGTTAAAAAAGAGAAAAAGTCTGAATCTGGTTCTCTTAAATATGTCAATTTTAAACTTGGCGTTACTGAGTCGGAGTACGAAAAGATGATGAAACTGGAGGTTTGGCCGGCAAATATAACTATTCGCCCATTCCGTTTTTTTCATCAAAAATACAAGAAACCGCCGCAGAACTAGCTGGTCGCTGCAACGCAAGCGAACGCATAAAAATTTATTATCAAAACACTTCTGGACTCAGAAGTAATAATAATAATCCCAACGGTTTTTACCCTCCATTCCCGCCCATCCGCACGAGGGGGCGCAGTCCGCATGACGTACGGAACCAATATTTTCAATTTTTGCGCCGAGTCACGATAGGCAGGAGTTTGTTAAGTGTCGAGATCTAAAACTGTTCAGCTACAGAACTAATTCATAAGCCGATTTTATGTCTTTATTTTAATGATTCATTTATTGAGAGAGGACAGTATCGATTTCTTAATGCTGAATAGCAGATCTGATATATCAAATGTGCTGGAATGAGAGTTAAAATCCTGGCATAAGCAACGGAGTGGGTCGTGCAATTCAAAATTAGTTTTACAAGCTTTCAGAAATAGGGGA
>NW_023458883.1:45976-48195 GCF_013731165.1 Rhagoletis pomonella | reverse complement strand
AGACATAATAAAAATATGAAAGCGAAAATTCAAATACGGAGCTCAGAAAAACACGTCCGTACAGTTCAGTGGCTAGATCGAAACTTTAATTTAAAGTCATACTTTTTAAATTTAATTTAAATCATTACATTTTATTCATCACATTGTATTCATTGAACAAAATTCTAATTAATAATAATAATCTGTGTTGAATAAAAAAATTTGATTATTATTAAATATTTCCAACATATCAGGTCGAAGATCACAACAAATCGGTCGCAATGCGAAAAAATAGGGGAATGCATGAGCGAAAGGCCGGACCTTGCTCGGGGCTATGCAAAATGTTTAAAGTTTTTGTCAATGTTTTTGGGAACGTGGATTGCGCCAATCCCACATCAAAATCTTTCCCCAACACCATGTTGGTAGCTTCCTTCAGCGAAAAACCTCAAAACTACGATCAATCTACCGATGTTAATTTTACAATTCGCGCAAGCTCTTCATCCATAATTATTAAAACCCTTTTATATGCGTCTTTGTTGAGGCGGAATTTTTTTCACAAGTTAAATGGATCTGAACTACTGGCAATCTCCTTTGTATATTAATGCAATTGTTAGCTGCAGCATGTTCTTCCTACTGAGATAAAAGTGCTCCGGCCACTGATTCCATTGTTCTACTTAATTAAGGAAAATTATTTGACACCGATGTTGCACCAGTTTCATCTAGAGATAGTTACAATGTATTTCTGGAGGAAATGGCTAAACTTTGCCTCAAACAAATAAATATATGTCCATATAAGTTTGGAAAGGTCTTGAATCCCGTTTACGTTGATGATGTTCCGTATGCCTCTATTAATCGGTGTGATCCCCTAGTTTTGCCAGAGGATGCATACCATCCCGCTCTTGAGTTAAGCTACGAAATCATAAATGAAATACGTAAAAATACGTAGTAGTTCAAGTACTGGATATGTTTTTGCGAAATCAAATTTGAGGAAAATTAACAAAGAACTTTCAAAGTTATCTTGGCCACAGTAGCATGCTGAAATTACTCGCCTATACATACACGAGATTTGGAAGTTTTTATCCAGACGTCCAATCGACATGTTTGATATACAGTATATTTTGCTTTGCTGCCTTTATGCTTAAGTGCACATTTAAGATACCTTCCCTAAAATGCGCATTAGCGGCATTATTTTTAACATTTATAAGGAAACTCCTCATATATATGCATTCAACATACCTGCACATTGGCGATACCTGCCTTAAAAACTGTGCAACTATTATCAATTATCAAAGAAAGTATTACGTTTACCTGCACTGGCCCTACAATTACCTAATTTTACAAGCTTTTATTTATTTTGCTCATCTCGCAAAACAACGAAAATGGCTATCAATTAATGTAGTTATATAGATAAGTAGATACCATTCGGTAAAATTTTCGCTTGCAGTAATTTCTACGTGGTAAGTGCTTCTCCATTATTTGGTTTCATAGGGATTCGGATACCTTCCTCATTGAAGTAGTAAAGAAAATTCGCTTAAGTGCTTTTTTTCGGTTAAGTACACAAGTTTTTCGTGCAAAGAAAGATGGGCAGCTAAGCAAAATATACTGTATCGTTGGAAAAGTCTTGCGGAGTGTGTCCAGAAAATGTATTCCAGCTTCCTAAACGATTAACCGGATTCTTAAAAATTAGATTAAAGTGCTGCGAAACAAAAAAGTTTTTTTTGCTTTTGCCGGTTAAAAGGGGCATGTGGGTACACCCAACATATTTAGTGTTATTCTATAGATCAATACCTTTCAAACGATACCTTATATATTAAGTTCCGGCTACTAGTTGGAAAGATATAGAGGTAAATGTGTTTTGGTTCGTGGCTCCACTAGGAGATGCTGTGGTATGTATGTGACGTCTGTACGTACCATCATTTAATTTTTTCCAAACTTTCTGGAATTAAAGTACAAAAAAAAAAACTAAGAAGGTTTTGTTCCAGGATTTTTTGATTCGTATGCCTTTGTGGGCGGGGCTTCTGCCTGAAATTCGAAAAAAAAGCATTACCACTGAGGCCGCACTACTCAGTCCATGTCATTGGCGTAGATATCAGTAGAAGGGTATTAAAACAAGCTATCGAATGCTACCTTTTGTGTTTATGAAATATAAATTTGTCATAACGTTATCGCCTGAAAACTAAAAATCGGGCTGCTGAAAATATAGGTTTCGGACATATCCTCAAAAACTGGTCAGTCGATTT
>NW_023458883.1:43395-45966 GCF_013731165.1 Rhagoletis pomonella | reverse complement strand
ACATGTGGAAATTGTAATATTTTTCACCATTTCAGTTGTAGGTAAGTATACAGTATTTAACTATGCTACATGGGTTTATCACCCGCACTTAAGCTACCTGGGAAGACGCATACATGATTACATACAGCTGTACATAAATATGTAGATATGTATGAATGCATTTAGTTCACCCAATGTGCCGCTACTACTTACATAAAATGTATAAATTGCCACTGAGCAAAGCTACGTGAGAATAAAGTATTAATTTAATAGCACGAGTGCAACACCGTACACGTGATAGAAGGAAAACTTCTTAAAAACACACATGTGTGCGCCCCACACCCGGTAGAAATCTTACCCAAAATAAACTGCGAGACAATAAGACGAATATAGTTGTTTATTGTATGCAAAGTTGGTACCAAGTTGACAAGTTTTAATAATTTCTCATAATTTTTTTTTTTAATTTTTTCGAATCCAAGGATATTATCATTCTTTTTCGGTTTATTCCGTATTCGAAAAACTATATGTTTCAGATTTAGACAATATTTTTTAGCAATTTATTTGAGAAAAATTAAACATTTAGATTATTATTTGTATTTTCGTCGATTTTAAATTTGCTACCCCAAAATAATTGATATCAAATAAAACACCTCTTTGAGGTAAAATTTTCGAGTAACGAAAGCTGAACTAGAAACATAAAATTTATGACATCAATTTCGTGACGAAAATTATACGCATTTTTTAAATGCCTTGGAAACGTGCGGAAAATCTTTTTTTTATTTATTCGGAACGTTGCGAAAATCCGTCTACTGCTAGAAACACAAAATAAAAAACAAAACTTTTGCAACGATGCGTATGATTAAAAAAGATTTTCCCTACGTTTCCAAGGCAGTTAAAAATGCGTATAATTTTCGTCACGAAATTGATATCATAAACTTTGTGTTTCTATTTCAGCTTTCGTCACTCGAAAATTTTACCTCAAAGAGGTGTTTTATTTGATATAGAGATGACGTGGAGCGTAGCGTTGAGTACTTTAATGATACTGTTTTCAATTTGTTTCGAAAGTATGTGCCAAAACTTAACATTGTTCATGAAGAACCAACACAATTATGGTTCTCTAAAGAGCTTAAAAAATTTAAAAAACAAAAAGTCACATTCTTTTGAACTGTATAATATAACAGGCTTACACAGTGATTACGTTAAGGACTCAGTTTAGCGGCATAGCTACTTTGCATTAAAGAAGACATGTTATAACTCATATTTATGTAAAATTAAGAAGAATTTAATTAACAATCATAAATCGATTTATGATTTCGTAAATTCAAAGCGTAAAGTACAAAAGCGGTTTTCAAACTTCGCGGACATTGAAATGGTTCAATTTAGAGATTGTGGGCTGAGAATCATGTTGCACTTTTTGCATATTTTGTAAAATGGGCTTTTTTTCTTAGAAAACATCTACGTATGTTTTGCTGTGTTTGTCGATGTTGGGAAAGAAGCAGTCAATAAAGATGCAAAAGAGGCCGCCGTTTAAAATTTATGTTGGGAGATATTATTAAAGGGAACACATCCGAAGAAAATAACACATATATAAAGGAAAAAGCAAGAATGGTATGCAAAACATATGTGAAAAATGGGAGAAATGTCATCGACAGCGCGAATATTTTTTTATTCAAAATGCCAAATGGCTTGAATCAAAAACAATAATAAGAAAACCTGATTCCATCAACATCGGCAATGGGCCGCAAACCTCTTGCATATATTCAAAAATCGGACCGGTCCCAAAGAAGACAAGCTGCGGAGTTAACAGGAAATCAGGAAGATAACGTAGACTTAATGCTTCGTGCTACTTCCATAGCTGCTACAAAGAGAGGCCAAGTGGATTTGGTTGTTACTTTCAGAACAGTTTATGAAAATCCCACGAAAACACATAAAACTAAGAAAAAGTCCTTAAAAATGGATGCAACGAAAAAATCCCAATTTTTTTTGGTGAAAAGGAAATAATTATAAAAATTGGGCGCCATATTGGATCCGCCATTTTGAATCTCAATAATCTGACATCATATTTGAAATAAGCGACCTCGAAAACTCTCCATTGATATAAGTTTTTGCTGAAAAGGAAAAAAAAATATAAAATTTGGTCGCCGTTATGAGTTTCAAAAATCTGACATCAGATTTGAAATTAGTGACCTCGAGAATGCCTCATTTATACAAGTTTTCGGTGAAAAGGAATAAATTGTAGAATTTGTTCGCCATATAGGATCCGCCATTTTAAATCACAAAAATCTTACATCGGACTCGAAATCAGCGATCTCGGAACCCCCTTCGTATATAAGCTTTTGGTGAAAAGGAAAAAATTATAAAATTCGGCCTCCAAATTTGGTCCGCCATTTTGAATTTAAAAAATCTGACATCATATTAGGAATCAGCGATCTCAAAAACTCCCTAATACGAAGCTTTGAATCAATTTTGTTACTTCTCGACTTTTGGTCAGCAAATGATAGTCGCCAGACCATACCCAGTATAAATCGGTTGTATGCATTCATGAAGTATGCATGCTGTATGAGTGAAATAGTGTGAACAATTCATGCGTAG
>NW_023458883.1:31004-43295 GCF_013731165.1 Rhagoletis pomonella | reverse complement strand
ATGTAGGGATGTATCTATGTGCATACATCTATTAATTTTATATAAAAAGAATAAATTGTATTCAGTGCATTTCACAGTCTTATTTATAGATAATGTAAACAAAAACGCCTGGACTTCCACATTGAAAACGTCGCGCAATATCCCTTTTGGTTGCCAATATTTGAGCCAATTTTTCGTATTGCCCATATTACCGCTCGCGAAAACACAGAAATCGAGAAAATTCATTTATGATGACTTTTACAATCATGCACAGTATATTTTACTTACAGTTTTTATAAAATTTTATTATTTAAACCCACGAAAATAACAATTGAAATGTTCTCTGTCAACAAATTTGCAACTTAGAAAAACGGAACTACGATCGAAATGTAGAATAGGTATAATCGTAAATTTCGAAGAATGATCGAAAGGAAACGGAACGCAGAATACCAAAGTTGCCAAACGGAGAAAATTTCGATTCGAGTCGAAATGCAGAATACTGATTGTATAAGAAGCGGGATAAACAGCTCTTCGGGTGAAGAACATTACTTTACATTTCTTAAGATTTAGAGGCACGTTGGCACACTTTGTCAAATGCTTTACTGGTTTAAAAAAACTGAGCGAACATGTTAGAAATTGTTTGGTTATCACCAGAGACGGTATTTTGATACTTCATGGCGGAAGGAAACCCACGTACATTTCGCTTGGAGTTTACGAAGTCATAAAATGATTTGGGGTTATATATTATACGCCATTTGATTTTACACAAGTAAGCTTTATAACACTTTTCGTTTAATTCAAAAATCTTATGACGCAAAAGTAAGTATTTTACATAGTATGAGTGTAAACCGTGTATGTAAAGTAAAGTTAAAAAGTGCAACGTTTTGTTCAATATTTTCTTTATATGCAGGCCACGAAAAGTTAGACAGTTCTTTGATAAACTTTTTAAAGTTGGCTTTCATAAAATCAAAGCGAATATTTGGTTCGTATGCTTGGGTACTGCAATTTTGACCATCACTTATAACTTCGTAAGATACCTCCATAGCAGGGTGGTAGACATCTTCTTGCAAAACTAGCGGATCACGCTTATTTATAATGGACTTATAACTTCGTAAGATACCTCCATAGCAGGGTGGTAGACATCTTCTTGCAAAACTAGCGGATCACGCTTATTTATAACGGACTTAGATGCATCATCATCATAAACAAGATCTAATACTTTACCAAACTTATTGTGAAGTACATTAACCTGAGTTAGGCAGAGTTCAGCCATCCCCTCTAAAAATACGTTGTTGCACGCACTAGACGCAAAAGGTACGATATTATTGTCAATGATGTTCCATGATATGCTTGGTAAATTAAAATCTCTGATCCAGTACTCCATGAACTTAAAGGATTTTACACGAACTTGCAGGAAGTTGCAGGAAAAATGTTCCCTTACTCCAAAATCCTGTAAATGAGAGCGACTTTTGGAGAGTTGTGTAGAGAATGAAGTTGCAAGATTTTACCCGAACTTTTTCTTCTGGTAAAATCATGAAAAGTGTCAAGCAATCACTGGTTGACGTTTTTACAGGAAAAATGTTTTTTTTTGTTCCAGTACTTTTTCTTGTTACTCACTTTTTAGTCTCAGTTCAGAGAGTAATTTTGCTGTTTGACAGTTTTACAGGATTTTACACGAAAAGTATTGGATCAGAGCTAAAATCACCCAACACAATCATTGAGTCAGAGGGTTTGGTCAGTAAATTAACTGATTTCAGTAAAAAGATGAGTCGTGAATACACCAATGTGTCAGATCGGGGTGAGATGAAGCATAGAGCTAAGTAAATAGACCCTTTTCCAGCCTGTACACGAATGCATTTGAATTCTACTGAATCAATGTGTGGAAGATTAACTTCCTCAGATGGTATTGAAGAGTCTACAGCGAAGAGTACGCCCCCGCCGATTCTGTCCTCCCTATCTTGTCTATAGATATGATAATTATTTGGAAGAATCTCTGAATTGAAAATGTGAGGTTTCAGCCAGGTTTCAGTTAAAGATAGAATATTGTAATTACATTCAAGGCCTTTAAGGTATAAGTTCGTTAATTTAGTATTTAAGCCTCTTACATTTTGGTAATAAATACTTAAAGCAGATTATGACGGGGAATATTAGCTAAGTTATTTCCTTTTTTGTGCCTATATTCGAATTCACGAACGAAAGCTCTGGGGGGCCAAAAAGAACTACTAATCAGCGAATTAAAATTATCTAAATTTACTACAATTTTAAATGAAGCTATATTTCTTTGGTATTTAAAATTAAATTTTCTGATGCTAAGTCGACAGTTGTAATTTTTGATGAGATATAAAGCTTTATATCGTCTTCGGTAGTGTCTCTCGAAAATCTAGAGACAAAGATTGACTTCTTTGGCGGAACCACAACTAGTTTCCTTGTATCAGACTGCAGCACCGGCGGAAGATGTTGAGTTACTGCGTTAGTATTTGAGGATAGGAAAGCGGTGGAGGCTTTGAAGATGATGCCACCATTTCAATGGGGGAAGGCGAAGATACTTCAGCCTCGCTAATATCCGAAGCAGATTTCGTTACACGCTCTTTTGAGGCTGAGGATTCTGATGCTGGAGGGAACGGAGAAGATAGATTAATTAAGTCGGTCGGAACATTATTATGACGAGTAACGGCAATAATTTCCTTTAGATACACGGATATCCTTAACAGATTGCAAAGTATCTAAGCAGTTGAATGATTTAAACACATTTTCATAATGCTTAATTTTTCCGTAAAACCATTTCTGGTTTGCCTAAATAGCTTGTAAAGATCAACTTCGGTTGACCTGCACTTTACGCAAGACCAGCGAAGGCCCTTGCCATCATTAATAGCGTCCAGAATTCTTCCCGTCAAACCAGCACATTTCAGATGGTAAATACCATCAAACGGCCAGCACGATAAGTAGCGTTCAGAATCGCTTTTAATTTGGCAAGTATCAAGATCGCACTTCATATTGAAAGATTTATGTAATAACACTCGTTAATAAAAAGACAAACAAAATAAATTATAACAATTAAGGAGCTGATGTAAATAGCTTTAAAACAAATGTAGCGAACAGTTTGAGTATCACTGTAATTATGATACTTAATAAACGCAGCGCAAACAGCTGTGACAAGAATTACTAGAAGAAGTAAACAAAAAGAGTAGAACAAATGTGCAAAAACAAAATGAATTCAGTTAACTACAAAGGATACAACAACAATGATAGCAACAAATGACTCGGCAAGATTAGAATGTGTGCTAGTGAAATTTAATTAAATTTAGTTTAATATAAAACACAATAACTTTCACTTAGCTTCAATTATTTCACACAAAGATACTCATAAGCACTTTTTATCACTACTTTAACTCAGAATTAGCACAATAAACTTAGCAGTAGAAAGCCAAAATCAGAGCACAATAAACTACAACCTCACAGCTTGACGTTTGCGAAATAGTTAGACTAACTTAACCGTTGTGCGATAATATTTTCAGCACTAACGGACTTTTACAAGATATGCATATGTACCCGTATGTACCATATATTAAAATGTATCAGAAAGTAGCATTTACATATGGGGATACATATCTTATAAGTATGTTTTAATACTACTGTTCCATTGATGTAATTTTGTATGTTTGAAACATGAATACAGCCATATGCATACAGCAGTAGTACAAGTGTATGGTTAGAGTACGCATACGCTCTGAGAAACCACACGTGTTAAATGGAAATGAAGGTTCCTTTATACGGGCATGTATACACAGCAGAAAGCTCATGCCACCAACAGCAATATCGTATGCATAAAATTTCTACTGGGATGTTAATAATTGTATGTATGTACATATGCATATAAATATGTGAATATTATATTAGGGCAGCATTTAAAACAACAAAAAAATGTATTATATACATAACCATAGATTATGAATGAAATATTTTTAGTTACATACATACATAACATGCATATTTATATATGTATGTGTGTATGTATTTATGTATGTATGCACATATGCATGTATTTTGTCTTTACAAAGAAAAGAAGGTAACGAAGATATTATAATCGTTTGTGCCGCAGAAACAAAAAACAAGTAAGCACTTGTTAACACCCCAAAATAGTTTGCCACTTGTAGCAGTTATGCTGTATACCTAGGGCTGCCAGACGTCCCGGTTTTCCCGGACATGTCCCGGTTTTAGACTATTTGTCCCGGTGTCCCGGTCCAACCTTAAAATGTCCCGGGTTTCGTTTTAGTGTCCCGGTTTTTGATTTGATTGCACAAATTTGAATAAAAGTTCAAAAATCACTACACTAAGGGAAAAAACGCGTTGTAATATCCAGAAAAATGTTATGAATTCACTGAGGGAAATATAGTAAACATGAATATTTTCTATTTGATTATCGTTTAAAAATGTTCGTATTTAAAAATAATACTTTCATAACACGCTCGCGTGGTGTTGATTCAAACTCAACATTTAACTGCACAGTTACATGTCTGGCTGTAGCTGAGTGCGCGACGATGCTTGCCACAATTTGCTAATTTTCAATTCCCATTACAACCAGCCTGGAATTTAAATATTTTTTTGACTTAATTATGAAAAAGCAATCGGTAATTGCAAATCCTTTCATTTTAATATGGGCGTATTTGAATTGAATATTTCTATACTAAATACTAAAATTTGTATACTTAAATGTATTACGAGTTGGGTTGGTGCTCTTTTATATGCGTGTTTTTTTTTTATTTATCACGCTCTTTTAATTCTAAACTTCTTTATCTCAGTGCACCGGCTTAATTTGTGAAATAGTCACATTTCGAGATAGTTGAACTTTGCACAAGCAATAGTTGACGATTAGTATATCGATGGCTGAGTGAAAGATCGACGTATCTCGGCAGCCAGTTCGAAAACTCAGAAAATTTTTCAACAACGCTTTATCTCAGAAAACTTTTCAAGAACGCCCTACTTCAGAATTTGATTGAAAAACGCCCTAGCTCAGTATTTGGTTGAATAACGCCCTATCTTAGATGCCGATTCAAAAACGCCCTATCTCGGCTTATTTTCAATGTATTTTCCTTTGAGATAGGGCGTTTTTGAACTGAATTCTGAGATAGGGCGTTATTCAACTAAATTCTGAGGTAGCGTGTTTTTCAATAATATTCTGAATTAGGGCGTTTTTCAATCAAATTCTGAAGTAGGGCGTTCTTGAAAAGTTTTCTGAGATAGGGCGTTTTCGAACTGGCTGCCGAGATAGGTCGATCTTCCACTCAGCCATCGATATGTACCTAAATACGTTCAAAATGACGTGCACAGAGTTTTACAATTATATTAAGGAAAAGACAGAAGTTTTGAAACAAGTTCACAGCAACGAAAAATATGACTGATATTTTAATGTTATCTTTTACTTATATTTTTTTCTTTCATGAAACGTAGAATACTTATAAGTACAGTGCCGCACAAAATTATTGGCTCGGAGGCTCTTTAATCAGATCACAATTTCTAATTAGATCTTTTAGAAAAATTTTTAAAATGTAGGTTTTGAGCCAATTAATAAAGTGCAAGTATGAAGTTGCCGGCCAATTTCGGTGATTTTTAGCATTTATTTTTTTGCTGACAGTGTCTTCCATATAAAAAGAATTATCAAACATAGTTTGTATGGAAGAAACTCTCAGTAAAAACAATACCAAAAATCAACTCAAATTTAATGGGCTGCAAAACTTCATTTTAAACATTTTTATAAAAAGTCTGATTGGAATGTTGCAAATTTGTATGCAAATTTATTGAATTTTCCCGAGTTTAGCACAAAGTTTACAATTTTATTTTTATGTTTTTTCATATATTTAGTATAAACTGTATTTTCATAAAGAATAAAAAAGGTTCATGCATTGTAAAAAATTCTCTGTGCTTTAGTTGTGATAAGTTGTTTTGTTTTGTTGGCGTGATCTCATGATCTCATGTTTTTATGTTTTTGTTTTTGTCTGTCAAAATAAAATTTCCCTACATCCTTTCGAACGTCGAAATGAAAGAGAAGGGACCGAGAGGCCCTCCCTAAAGTGTCCCGGTTTGGCAACAGAGATATCTGGCAGCCCTATGTATACATGAACGAAATATAATCCTTGGTGAAAAAATGTATTTGTGGCCTGTTGTTCAAGGACATATGTGTGTATGTATGTATGGATATGTAGACATGGGAAAATTTGCCTAAATAAAGAGTAGAGGCCTTTGCTGTTGTAGTAGAAAGATCGCTGCGTTGGTCGCCAGCTGTTGCAAATAAATAAAATTATGTGAAATGTGTTTTCCTTTTAATCAAATGAGGGCAAGAAATATAATTTTTCATGCAATTATTGATATGAAATATTAATTTATGTATCTCTCGGGTATATGTTAATTTAGTGGCCAAAGTAGTCTCTGCCCAGCGTCATTGTAGAACGCATACTTTTAGCGTTCTGTCAAATCAACGCCAACTACAAAGTCAACGCGAAAGTTCTATGTGGACCAGCCTTAATTATCAAATACTTTTAACACCCCAAATAGTAGTTTGTATTATACTACATACATACATGCATATGTACGGGGACTAAACCAGGAATATTCATTTGAAAATGCTAATGACCTACTCATTTATGAAATGAAAGATACAATAATGATTTTTATAAGTATTATATTCTCATTTATACATACGTAATATGGTAGACAGACGGAGAAAATAAATTTGAATTAATAAGCATAAATGCAAATTAAAATTTTACCCTAACAGTATTGCGAATAAACCAGCCGCAAGGTCGTGGGTTCGAGTGCCACGGCCAGTATACTTTTTTTATTTATTTTTCATTCTTTTTTTTATACGTTCTATATTTTTTTACGTTACTTTCAGTTAGTTGTTGAATTTTTTAAAAAATTCATCTCTAAAAATTAAAATTAACGAATAGTAAAATAAGAAATGTGATATAAAATAAAGCAAATGAAAATGAAATAAAGCAAAATTAAATATATAAATAAAAAAAAATAAAAAAATATGAAATAAATAATAAAAACAAAAAAATTTTCGCAATCGCTCCAACCGAGTATCGAACCTGGCAGCTACAGGCTTGTAGCTCGCAACTCTTACCACTCGGCTACCGCGTACGCGAAACCCGACTCCTTCGTTTGCTTACTTGTACGAAAGACAACAACTGGCCGTTTTTACCAGTGTTGTCATCGAAAATTCCCCGGATCCGAGTTAATTCCCAAAAATTTCGTGCATTTGTTCGGCTGCTTATACTCATTTTAAAGAGGAAAATGCATGAGTTAAAGCAAATTAAGGCTGGTTATGCAAATAATCGAGCCCGTTTGTCTACCGTATAACATAGTTACTTAGCCGAATTACTTAGTAATTACTTGTATGAAAGAATACAAAGACAAATTATTTCTCAGAAGCATTGCCCCTTACACATTGAAAAATAAGTAATAAAAGCACTCAAAAAAGCAAAATCACTACAGCGAAAAAAGTGTTTGAAAACCGAATAAATTCAAATCCGCATAAAAAGAGACCTAAGTGTATAAGTTTAAAGTTTATAAGAAATTATTGAACATTAAAAAAATTATACCTACATAGATATCAGAGAGCAGCTTTGAGTATGGTCGAGCCTTTTTGATCACCCTCACTAAAAATAGAGCACAAGCGAACGCCACACTCGGCTACTATGTGTTCGATCGAGATGCACCCCGACAGCTGCTTTGAGTACGAACGAGTCTGTTCGATCACCCTCGCTATAAATTGATCACAAGCACATACCACACCCGGACACCCGAAGCTAACTCGAAAATTTGTGTAACAATGAAACGGACACCCGAACATTGCGATAAAATGCAGGACAACAATGAAATTTACCCTGAAGGTAACTGGCGCCAATATGTTCCAACAAAGCATACCAAAATGTTGTTGCTTTGTGCTTGTGCATACGCAATGAAAAAAATTAGAAGCGAAGTAGACAAAAATGTTTCTGCATCTATTTCGTATAGTTTCGCGTGGAATGTTGTGTGTGTATATATTAGAACACACAGCCTAAAACTATGTAGGTACATAAGTACTTTTACAAAAAATAAATGTGCACCGAGTACATAGGGCTTGGGCATTGACCTTAACAGAAAACCCAAACAAAAATCAGAGGCGAATACGGATGATAAAACCGTATTTCAGTGTGTATTTTTTACAATATGTATGTACATATGTATATCTGTCTTCGTATGGACCCTGCAGCGGGCTTGGAGACAATTGTCGCTTTCGTACTTGTTACATTACTAGTTCCAATAGCATATTATGCTCCAAAAAAAAAAAAATACCCAAAATAAAGCAATACTTATGTAGATACGCCTACATAAATAGTCATCTACAACACTGTTTTAAAACAAAAAATTTATTTCAAATTTTATAATACAACTTATGCATTTGAAAACAAACACCCTCTTAATTCTCATAAAAAAGTTATAAACCTGTAGTTTTGTTTGTAGTGAGTATTAAGAAGTGGTGTTAAACTTAAATTCTTTGGAATAGTTTGTAGTTTATTGTGTGAAAATCGATCGATACACAAACGACTGAGATATAGCGCGTTTAAATGACAATTTTGTTAAAATTATCAAGAATCAGTTCAGCCCAATAATAAAATTTCAAAAAACGTCACGCTGCAGCTTTTGTACGTTCGATCACAGGAAAATAAATAGCAAAGACAATAGCAAAGACAAATTTAAATTTGAACAAATATTCGCCTGGCTTGATTCAAAGCGAACATTTGAAAGCACACTTACATGTTGTGCCTGTAGCTGAGTGCGCAAAGATGCTGGCTGCAATTAGTTGCGGCCGAAAGTGTTCAAGTTCAAATCTCACTATGCAGAACATATAATTTAAAATCTTTATTTTCGTTTTTTTTTTTTAATTATGAAAAAGTATCTGTGAAGTGCACAACGAAAATAAAAGTGGTTCGGTTACAGGTTACATGTTACTACTACAAGTACTAGTGAAAAGTTACGCAGCGGGAGTCAATTGTCACCTCCTAGGACAACTCCATGTTAAATGCGACAGTAAAAAGCATGGCTGGTAGATTTGCAAGGTACCGGTATTCGACTCCCGAAAACTGGTGAACTCACTAGTTCTGTACTAGTATTTCCGCTGCAGGGGAGTAATAGCTAATGTCGAAAGGCTGGCTTTAGTAATGCGGCATTCGCAGCATACGATTGCGAATGACTCATAGGCGTTGAGCCGTTGAAGAACATTTGGCAAATATGTGTGCAAAAAATTCCTTGTCATTTAAAGAATAAAGAGAATGCCGCATTATACTAAAGCCAGCTTCCCAACATAAGCTACTGTTCCATACGAACACAGATATACCTATTTACCATCACGTATTGAAAATAAAGACAATTTTTATACCCGAGCGCACTTGTGCACAAGGGTATTATAACTTTGTTCACATAACGGTTGTTTGTAACAGGCAAAACGAATCGAGGTAGATATAGACAAATGTATACATAAATGATCAGAATGAAAAGAGAAATCGATTAAGCGGTGACTGTCTGTCCGTCCGTCCGTCCGTCTGTGGACACGATAACTCGAGTAAAAATTGAGATATCTTAACGAAACCTGGTACGTGGACTTCTTTTGGGCATAGGACGGATGGTATTGAAAATGGGCGAAATCGGACAATAACCACGCCTACCTCCCATATAACGGTAATTTTCAGAAATACGAAAAGTCCGATATTTTAGTAACTACTGAAGATAATTCACTCAAAATTGATATTTACAATGAGTTTTAGACGAAAAATAAGAATATTAAAAAATTTTGGCAAATGGGCGTAGCCACGCCTACTTATGGTTACATGTGTATATCTTGGTAACCGCTGCACCAATTTCTTCCAAACTTGGCACAGTTGTTGGTCCTGCTACAACATACCAAATGGCCGAAATTTTTAAAATCGGACAATAACCACGCCCACATCCCATATAACGGTAATTTAGAAAAATACGAAATCCTCGATAAATCAGTAAATATTTAAGCTAATTTATTCAAAATTGATGGTTGCAACAATTTTTTACCAAGAAATACGCTTATGATAAAATTTTGGAAAATGGGTGTGGCACCGCCCACTTATGATCACATATGTATCTTGCTAACCGTTCTAGCAATTTGAACCAAACTCGGTATGGTTATTGTGCTTGCCACATAAAAGCAAAGCGTTGAAAATGATTGAAATCGGACTAAAATTACGACCGCTTTTCATATAACGGTATATTTCAGAAATGCTTGAAACTGCAATATTTCGAAATTTAAGGACGCTAATTTACTTAAAATTTATACACCCCGGCTTATCGTGTAGCGGTAGCTTTCGGAAAGGTGGAAAACATATATTTAATAATTGCGCCGGGTATTTAATGTTCGGCTCCGCCCGAACTTAGACTTTCTTACTTGTTTTAATTTCGGTATATATTATTTATATATAAATAATAATAAACAGAAAACATTTATTGTACAATATTGTCACAAACAGAATGTTCGTTTTCGGTCATTATTTCTATTGATAATTATGTACGTAAGCAAGTAAACAAGAAACTTAGCAGTACACAAAAAAATGAGACTACTGCGCTGCCGATCAAAAACTACACTAATGCCGATTTTGTTTCCTCCGAAAAATGCATCCTTCTCTTTGCCCTCTACGCACAAACACTAAGAAGTGCGCGATGAGAAGGCAACATTTTTTGTAGAAACGAAAACGCCATAAGCCAATCAAGAAAATTTTGTTTTGTTTGTTTGGGTTGAAACTCGAACACCCGAGTATATTGAGCTGCAAAGCACCCGAACCGAATCAAATATGTATGAAAAGCAATCGGGTGTTGTGGCCAACATGGTCGTCTTGAGCTCAGTCGCTAACGAACAATACTTCTGCTCGTATACAGAGAATGATGCAAAACGGGTTTTGTTAGATGATCGAGTAGACACGAAAATTATGCACCCGCTGCAGATGTCTGATAGATATGTATACACATATCGCACACCGTCTTCAAAAGAGTCACAACTCAAAATTTGGCATTTTTGAGATTATGCGCTAAAAATGTACAACAGAGCTGGTATTTACCTTTCAGCAAAAGCTGGGGCAAATATTTGCAATAATTTGTTTAAAAAAACCTAAGGTAAAGTCGCCCTTGCCCAAATGATTATCACGTGTTAAGAAATAGTTTTTCGCATTTTCTGACAAACGTATTATTTTGAGTTGTGACTCTTTTGAAGACGGTGTGCGATATGTGCCTACCTAGTAGATAAAACGGGTCAAAATAGCACGCATCTATTCTTCTGTGCATAAGAATGTATACTTACATAAATAAATGCATACATATGTGTATATATGTATGTATATACATATCTGCATGTGTGCGTACAATCCTTTACTCGAAATTCTTAGTTAATGCAATTTTTATAAGCTTTTATTTAACTTGGTCATCCCGCGCAAATCGCGGATATTTCCAATCGATTTTAAACTGACTTCCCGACAAGTTAGAGACTTGAAATTTTCAGCATAGTTCCAATCACGATGACAATGCTATTTAAAATGTAAATGAATTCTCCATATGGTCCAGGGGTCTTGATTCAAAGGCGGTCAAAAAAATAGTAGGATTTATGGCTAACAGATCTTCATTTGCCAAAGAACGTAAAACCACTACAAAATTGTTAAAGCTGCCGGCGCGCCGCGTCGCTAGTGTAGCAAAGCTATTCCTAGTCTAGATATGAACCTCGTTGTAGGCACAATATCAAGGAGATACAATTAAAAGACTCCAGATGTCGCCCCGCCAGATGAAGTTAAATATTGCGCCTAAATATATGCCATGCTACAGCGGAAATGGACGACACGCCATTTCTTTAAATAAAACTAACTGCTGCTATATGAACATATGTATGTTTATACAAAACGTAAGCAAACAACATTTTGCTTGCCAAGTCTTCTGTTCTCTTTCATTGCAAGTTGAATTATTTTAATATCTATTGCAAAATTTTGTACATAAAATAAAATAATACTTTTTAATATACAACGCTTTTATAAATGGACTAAAAATTATAAAATAAAATAATGTAAAACAAAATATTTTTTAAAAACAAGCTTTTATTTAACCTGTACAATCAAAGAAATAAAATGAAGTATGTAGTGTAACAAAAGATTTTTTAGCAAGAAATTTTGTCACAACTGCACTAAAATGAATATAATAAAATAAGTAAAGGTCTCGTTAAAGTTACTAAAAGCCATTTAGTGAAAGAAGTTATTCAAACTCTAA
>NW_023458883.1:7094-30904 GCF_013731165.1 Rhagoletis pomonella | reverse complement strand
CTCTCGCACTAAGATATAAACCCGCTAAGTAATAGCGAACGAAGACCTATAAAGAGTTGACGAAAGTCAGTCGTGGTACAGCATTGTTAGCGAAACGACGTGGTTTTATTTAATCGGTCATCTACCACAATTTTCAGAAGTGGTCGGGTCTCGCGCTAAATATTTAAAGTTAACAAATAAATAAAGTATATTTCACCCAAATAAACGATAAATATAATAACACTATTAGCACATCTTTCAATTACTCATTCGAAATACAGAAAAGAGCTTTCAAGATAGTTGCCGAAATATAAAGACTTTTGTCTCTCGAAAGACTGAGGTGAGTTGAAAGTCAGATGCCAGAATTGGCCTGTTATTGGTCTTGCTTGTCTTTTAGCAAACAATTTAATTAAATTTAAAAAAAATTGTTTCCATTTTAAAGCAATAAAATCTATAAATCAAAAGAAAATTAGATCAAAAAGCAAAAAAAAATTCAATAAAGATAGTTTATAAAAATTAAACAAGAAAAAAAGGAAAAAGAAAATTTTCCTGCCCTAGGACTCGAACTCGGATCTCTTGAATGGCACGCCAGTGCTCTGCTCACTCAGCCATTGCGTCTGTTGAGCCAGTGCGCGCAAAATGATATAAATACTTATTTTTATATTTTATTTCAAACCGAACGAAAAAAGTGAGTGATGCCACAAAAATGAAGGGAGGCAACTGGGGCCATACTTATATTTTTTATTTCATAATTTTTAACTCTGAGAGGAAACATTAATTAACAGATTTAACGATCATTAGTTAAGTGCCCGTTAGAGCTAATTTAAGGAACGTTTCTGAGTGATGCTGTTAGCCTCATTTATCAAAAATTCAATTAACGCACATGGCTTGGATGCATTTATCCGCGATGTGCACACTGCAAGCATCAACACAAAATGAGGTTTGTTGTTTTTGTTTCCAATGTGATGCTCGCAAACCAAGCTACAGACGACGAGCATGCTCGCTGAAAATAAAATGTTTTTGATTTTTTGCGAGCATGCTCGTGAACTGCCCTACAAACGACAAACAGGCACGGCAAGCCGAGCATGTGCGCGGATATGTTCGTCGTGTGTAGCCACTGTTAGTTGCAGCTTTGTGATGCAGAAAATCGAGTTTTTATGCACGCACATTGTATATGCTCTCGATTAGCGGATCATTAAATACGACGATCAAAACAACCTACTGCTAGGTGTAATGCCGTGAGGGGGTTCACTTTGCGCTGCTAATGCGATGCGTTAACCCACTGAGGGCTTGTGTGCCTCACAATCGTACTTCCAATTATTCATCAAAATAAATGTCGTTTAGACAGATTGCAGTTTGCATTTTTTATGCAATTAATGATTGCAATCAAAAATTAATTGCAATCAAAAACTTATTGCAATAAATTTCTTCTAAATGATTGCAAATTTCAATTCTTGCAATCAAAATATAAGCAATCAATGTTAATTGCAATTAAACCAGATTGCAATATTTCGTAAAATATGCGATTGCAATCCAATTTTTTACAGCCCTGATTTATACTGGCATGTATACACAGCAGCAAGTTCATGCCACGAACAGTGATGCCGTAGGCATAAAATTTCTACTGGATAGTTCATCGACTAGAAAAGTGAAAAACATCGACATCGTTCATTCACTCCGTTTGTACTCTGACGAACGACATGCTGATTTTTGTTAAATATTTGTAATATTTTTCAATAAATTTTTTTTTTGTAAAAATATGGTTCATTCTTTTACCAGAATTTAAAAAATTCAACGCATTTTCATCTGAACTTTTAAGTCTGAATCTTTGAAAAAGTTCTGGGTACGCAGGTACATTGGTTATGCCATTCTAGTAACGGTCTGATGCCACAGGCAAAACTTTATGTATGTGCTAATAAAAAATGTGCATTTTTGCTTTGGTGCACGCTTCGTAATCTCTTAAATGAGCTGTTTTTTTTAACTATCTTCTAATGAGAGCACATAGGTCTGCCACGTTTAGATTGATTCCCTTTATGCTCCATAACACTACACAAGTTTTCCGATAACAGTTTTAGGTACGCACCAGCTCCAGTATACTAAATATAAAAGTCGCGAGTATCAAAATTTAAAAAAATAAGAAGTCACGCCACTTTGACTCTTAATAACTTCTACTACAGGCACATACTTCTAACGGGTTGCATTCGATTCTCCTACCAAATACAACAAGTTCGTTATAAACTCAAACAAGAGCAATCAACGCACCAAATTTTGCAACTTAAAAATTAAATAAAACAGGAGAGCCACACTTATATTTGCGAAAATTTCCCAATTTTATTTCGAAATTATATGCATACATACTTGGCTAGGAAACTTTTTATTTTCTGTGGGCTTACTGATTCTTTGTACAAAGATTTTGTCTGAGAGGATTCCTAGTGAAATTTTATAGCAAATAATTTTCTAGAAGATTTTAACCATCTAGCGACCTTCAAAATGCCATTTTATTCGGACTATCTAAAAAAAGGGCCAAAATGACCCTTTTGTTAAGGAGATAAAAGGCCAAAACATTCTACATAATTATTCCTCGTAAAATTTTCCTATATGTCCCGAAACAACACATTTCTCTCCGATATGTATTTTAACTTTTTTTTCATTTATTCTAAAGACACTTAGGCAAAATATTGCAAAATTAAAATGGCCATAGCAAAGAAATTTGACCAAGGAATGCAAAACGATTTTGAGGTTTTACTATACGAGTATAGGCCTTTCATCCTGCTTTGGAATTATTGCGCCCCCAAAAATGCTGTTGCACAGGGTAACTATTGCTTGCCAAGAGCAATATTCAGTCTCCATTGGCAAAATATTGCCTAAAATGTTATCAAGATAAAAATGTTGGTGACAGGTAACAAGATCAACGGAAATAAGGTCAATTGACTTTATTTCCCACCCTGGTGCGAAATAAAGTCAATTGACATTATTACCTTTTCAAAAGCGAAATAAAGTCAACAAAACTTTGGAAATAAAGTCATTGACGCTATTTCCTCATTCAAATGGAAATAGCGTCAACAATGCTTAAAGTATGTCGATTCATAGAAAAAAATGTTGGTCTTACAATAAACATTGGCCTGTAAGTGTTGTTTTTTAATAGATGACAAAGGTTATTGCCAAATCCTCAGTGTGGTGGTATTAATCCACACACAATCATGAACTACCATCAATTGACTTTATTAAAAAAATCTAAATTAAATATGTAAAAACACGATGCGAAAAACTAAACGCAAAGCACAGCTGGAATACGAGAAATATCTGAAAAAAGAGTGTAGAAATGATCTAGAACTTGCAAAACATGTCTAAAAACCCCGGAGGAATACTGAAAGAATTCTGTGTTTTAAATTAGCATATTTTGAACGAATTCGGAATGTCTAAGGTGGAAAAGAAACCAACTCTTCTATAAGGAAACAATTATAGAAAAGGAATTTTCTTACACTGTATTCACGATTGAGAGAAATAGAGTTTGCGCCCATCACGGTACCGCTATTCCTCTCTCAGTCAATTTGACAGAATCGCTGTTTATATGACGTCACACTTGTGCAACTTGTTTACGTTTTCCTTGCAACATTTTTTCTTCTTCTTCCATTCTTGCTCACGTTTTGGCATTTCTCTCTCGCAATTGCACCAGTGTGACGTCACACAAAAGTTATTCTCAAAAATCCTCTCTGATGGGCGCAATCTTGTATTCTATCATTCTTGCACTGTATTCATGTCTCCGCCAGCAATTTGTGACATCATTTAAAAGCAAGGCGAACGACGACACCATTTATTAGATGGCACATTCAAGCCAATGTGCCAAAATGCGAGTATAAACAATTATTGAATTTTTAATATCGGAACCGAGATCATGTAAATTAATTTGAAACACAAATTATATGCTTTTTTACTGCAGACAAGTTGTTGCCAAAACACAGCAGATATCTTCCAATCAGGGTTGCCAACCATCCTTAGTTATGAGGTGCCATATTGAGGATAAAAAATTGCCAAAATGTGCAAAATAGAAAAATAGAAAAATAAAAGTGCCAAAAAGGGTGCCATTCCTTTTAATCATTCACATTTAGCAATAAAATAGCGCCACATTTTCAAAACAAAAGTGCAATGATAAAATAAGATAAACCAGTTGCATAGCCTTTATAAATTAGAAAATTTTAGTTGAGAAAAAGAAGTGCACGCAAAGGATTTCACAAAAATATATTGAAATGTCATTTTTTTTTTACAAAAGTACCATTTTGGCACTTTGTGCCAAATTGAAAATTTAAGTGCCCCGCGGCGTAGCATGACGTGGTGTGCGCGCCGGTCTCGCGGGGTATGCGGGGTGCGAGCGCGAGCGCGAGCGCAGAGCGCGGTGTGGCAGTTTGGGGATCCTGCGCAAAAGCTTACATAAATTAACAAATAGTTCGACAAAATAAATTACTAAAATGATGCTCGATCAACCGTACTATTATTCCACTGCAATCCCTACATACTGGAAACCAAATAGAACGTATTCATATTAAAATACTAAAATATCTGAGAAATTCGAAAGATTCTGTAGCTGTTCAGATAATCCTCTTATAAGCTCCTTGTATCCTACTAATTAGTTTTTAGTAGGTTCACAAATCCTAATACATAAAAGTTTTTTTGGATGCTATTATTTTTTATTTAAAAATAAATATTTCAGTAACAAATCAAATCGGCCGTCAACCGACAGGTGTACGGACGGTCGTCATTCTTTTGGGGGTGTCTTCCGGCCGCATGCACTTCCGGAATTGCGGTTACACTCTCCACGCGGGGGCGTCTGGAAACAGGCTATAGCTACGGTCATGTCTCTGGCTCTGGTCATGTCTCTCGGGGAGGAGAGGCTGATATTAGAGGACAGTCGGGGTGATGGATCTGACATTGGTCTCACACCGTTGCTCGGATCGCCTTCTGAGCTGCCCCTCTTTCCCATAAATTACCACAACTCCAAGGTGGATCAGCATAAACCGAAGGATGCATGGCCTGGTTCCTAGTATACGGACTCTGGATACCGGTCGTCCTCCAGTTTCAACCAGACTTGGCGTGTAATCGGAAGTACCGCGGTGTACTTTTCCCATTTCCCGTTTACTCGTGGGAACCACATGTTAAAACAAAATAATAGAAACCCAAATAATGAGCCAGATGGAGCTCCAATACCCTCACTTCCGGACCAAGCCTGCACAGCTGAGGTCAGTCCGCCTAGGTCAGTGGCCAGTGGGTCGCCTACCGCTTCCTCCGGCGGAGCCATTGGGCAGGCAAATGGAGGTTCAGAGGTGTCTTCGGAAGCCCTTGGCCGGTCTAACAGGAGCTCCGGAATTGGTAGCCGGACCTTTGTCGAGCTCAGCTGCTGAAAGTCTGGTGACCGAAGTTTCTTCGGACTCGGAGACTAACAGCACTGTTATCCTCGACATCAGTGTATGCTCTGCTGCCTCAGGACTAATCGAAGTCGGCACTTTGGTGCAAAAAGTATCTATAAACCCTACTTCTGGCTTCGTACTCTTCAAATCTCGAGAAAGGAGAGGTTTTAAGCGAGCTCTAGACCGCGGCAAGTCTAGGGAGGAGGCTCTTCAAATAGTCAAGAACACCTCAACTTCTGATGGGAAGCTGAAGAATCCTGAATAGATGTCGTGATTGAGCGATCGGGCACTGAAGTAAAGCCGGAGTTTGAGAGATACGTCCCTCGAGATGGGTGGCTTCTTGTTGTCTGCTCGAACGCACAAACCGCGACGTGGCTGCGGCTACACGCCGAACATATCAAGGCCAAGAGTGGTCTTGATATTTCATCCGTTGCGGAAAGTAAAAGCTTCCCTCAAAGCATCCAGCTAACCAACGAAAAGGTTCTGGCCACCATCGCAGCCCAGAACCATCTCTCAATGGCGTGCTGGAAGGTTTCACGAAGACAGGTGCAGGAGAAGTCTCTGCACTTGGGCATCTTTATTGGCCCCGATTAGATGGTAAAGCTTACTGCGGCTAAAGGTAGGATCGTCTACAAACGAAAGAGGCTGAGGTCACAGAGCCTGCGGAGGAGGCTAGGGAAGCTGTTGCCCAGACTGAACCCGAGTTGGGCATGCGGCCATCTACCAGCGGAGCCGGTCATGCTGGCAGCTGGCACACGGCCACTACAGCAGAGGGAGCAGCCGGAGTGACAGTTCCCGAACCAATTCGTAGACGGAGACCTGTGCTGGCGAGGCACCTTTGGGACAAGGATCCAAATCACTGCCAAGCAACAGGCAATCAACTGTGCTACCTGTTGCGTCAACAGGGACTGGATCCATGACCTCGAGTGTGACTCGACATCCTACGTTGAATGCCGCCATTGGGCGACAAGAAGATGTGGCTTTCAAGCCAGTAAAAAACGATACTACGGGTGATGCCAGGGAAAAGGGGTCCCGGCGAGATAAAAGGGAGTGTCTCGTTAAAGTGCCGCTTCAGCGGAAGCAATGAGCACCTTAAGGGTGCTACAAGCTAACCTGCATCATTCCAAGGGGGCATTGGCCACAATTGATAGGTTAGCCAGCGAACGCTATTTCTCAATAGGTCTGCGTCTTGGTTTAGCGGAGGCCAAGTAAGAGGATTAGGTAGTTCAGGTAGGTTAATCTACGACCGGCTTTGGGTTATTCCCCGTGCCGCCATTTCGATTAATGGCAACCTCAATAACACACCTCTTACACCTTTTATTTCGAAGGGACCATTCTGCGGCTGAATCCGAGATGTCGACGGTGGGTGGGGTGCAGGAAATTGTCCTCGCATCCGCCTACTTTCTTGGTGACGTCCCCACTATACCACCATTGGAGGTTCAGCAGCTCGTCAAACACTTTCGACGTACAAAGCGCCAGTATATTATTGGTTGCGATGTCAATGCCCACCACACGGTGTGGGGCAGCTCCGATATCAACAAAAGGGGGTGAGTACCTTTTAGAATATGTTTTACAAAATAACATAGATTTTGCGAACAGGGGTTGCAAACCTACATTTATAATTGGCAAGTCTCAGAAGAAGCATCGCTTTTGGATCATCAACACATAGTCTTCGAGATCCTAGGGCGATCTGAGCTCCGAGGCTTAACTTTCCAGCCCAGGAAAACTGACTGGGCCCTTTTCAAAACCTTAGTAAACGTTAGGGTAGACGCTTTGCTAACCACCATTGACTCAATCGCCGAAATAAAGGTCACAGCGGATCTGCTTAAAAGTGTTCCGTTGGAATCCTTCCATGACAGCACAGTTACTTCTTCCACCTTGATGAAACGTAAGGTTCCTTGGTGGAACGGGGAACTGGATGCCAAGCGCAAAACTGTCAGGAAGCTTTTCAACAGGGCCAAAAGGACACATCAGTGGGACGAGAATAAGGCCTGTCTCACTGACCTTAACAAGACTATTAGGCGCTCGAAGAGCGATTCATGGAGGCGACATTGTGAAACATAGAAACGTTGCCTGAAGCCCCGCGTCTGCATAATGTTTTATCAAAGGGGTCTTCCAATGGGATAGGCCTTCTAAGGAGGCAAGATGGCACCAGGGACCATAATCATTATGAGTTTTATCAATGAAATTAACTATTAATCGTTATTTTTAGATTATAATACTTGCGATCAATCATAATATTCACATTTTGAGATTTATTGTATGCTCAGAAAATACAATCATTAACCCATTAAAGCCTGCTCATAGATCCCGTCGTGTGATTTTATTAAAATTTTATCAGAGTGCTTATATAAGTCATAGAAGTTGTCTTGCAAAATTTCAGGCATATAACTTTTACCATAATCGTGATTTTCAGGGGGTATTTAAATACCCATCCGTCAGATCTGAGTTCTGACCATATATAAAATGCGTAGTATGGCAGCACACTTTTGCCAATGCAAACATCTGATATAGGTTGTGTAATGAAAGTATTATCAAAACAGCATTGAAAAATAACTTTTGTGCATATAAGTGAATACCAAAATTTTGTGTTGATCAGTAAAAATGATAAGAAAAAAAGTTTTTAACCGCTTTGGAACTACAGGCAGAAGTAGATAGTTGGAGTGACGAAGATGAATCCGGTGGATATGCAGATGAAATAAATATCATTATTGCGCCACCTGAAAAAGTGGATGCTGTCAGTGATACGGAAGAACTAGATGACAATATTCAAATTACCACAGATGTCGAAAGGTTTCCTCAAGAAGTAGCCGGCAGTTTTGAAGTGGAATATATATATAACGACGGCAATAAAAACTTGGTGAAAATCGCAGACGACGGTCTCAATTTGCAGCCATCCACATCGAAAGCGGCACAAGAAACTCGCAAAGTGATTGAATCACAAAACCCAAAGTGGAGCCACCGGCAAAACTACGAGTTTGGCAAGGAACCTTTTGATAATACTGCAAGCTCACATAAGGAGCTATATGAGAAGATTGGTAAGTAGCCTCGCGTTTTTTCTTAAACTTATTACTTATTGAGTGCATTCAGGATCAATGTCTCCACTTCAGTTGTGGAATTGCTTCATAGATGATGAGGTACTTATGCTTGTTGTAGATAGCACAAATGGGTATGCTGCACAAAATAAAGATCCTGAATTTGTCACAACAATGGACGAAGTAAAGAGTTTCCTTGGCATTTTGTACATTACTGGCTATCATACCTTGCCTAACATACCAGCATATTGGTCTAATAGGGAATGTCTAGGTTGTGAATATATAAAGAGATCTATGAGCCGAGACAGATTTAAATAAATCAAGAAATATATACACGTTTGTGATAACCAAAACCTTCGGCCGAGTGACAAATTTGCTAAAGTATCGCCGCTGAATGATACTTTGAATAAAAAGTTCATGCAGTTCGGCGTATTCTCCCACAATTTAAGCATAGATGAGCAGATGATCGCTTATTATGGACGTCATTCGTGTAAAATGTTTATAAAAAGCAAGCCAATCCGATTTGGGTACAAATACTGGTGTTTGACATCGGACGATGGCTACTGTTACCAGTTCATACCGTATGCAGGTGCAGCTACAAAATTCAGTAATGATTATAGCCTTGGAGAAAACGTTGTTCTCCAATTATTGTCCCATCTCGAACGTCCCGAGAACCACAATGTGACGTTTGATAACTTTTTTACGAGTTATAAGCTGATGCGTCGCTTGAGCTGTAATGGGTACTTCGCAACGGGCACTGTGCGTGATAATCGAACTAATTATGCTCCTTTGGTGTGCATTAATGATATGAAGAAAAGATCGAGAGGAAGCTCTGATTTCGTATTTGATAGCAATAACAAAGTACTAGTTACACGCTGGAATGACAATTCGGTAATTTCTTTATACAATAATTTTTTTTTTTAATTTTTTCTGTTGTATAATATTCTTTTGTTTTGTGATGAGTATATAACAGGTTGTAACTATTATGTCAAACTTTCTTAAACATGAGCCACTACGCCATGTTAAGAGATATGATCGCAAAGGCAAGAAAATGATTACTGTTCCCCAGCCGTTGCTCATTCACGAGTACAATCATCGCATGGGTGGCGTAGACTTGTTCGACAATGCTATGAACAATTATCGCATTAAAATTCGTGGAAAGAAGTGGTATTGGCCATTGCTAACGAATGCTTTTGATGCAGCTATGGTTAATGCCTGGAAACTGAAAGTGTTTTGTGCAAAATATGAAAAGTCCAAGCCGATGAATCAATTCGATTTCCGTGTGGAAGTTGCGGAAGCTTTGGTAACTGATGTACGTACTTGCGCCCGCTGTCGTCAATGCGGCATAAAAACTCAATTTGGATGTAAAAAGTGTAACGCATTGCTTCATCCAAAAAAATGTTTTTCTGACTATCACAATGCAGTCGAACCCGATGCAAAAAAATAAAAAGATCTCACTAATAAATATTTCATAATAAATAATATATTTTGCATTACTTATTTCCTTTTCTTTAATAAAAAATACAGAAGGACCTTCATTTTTTTCCTTCTAAGAAAGTTATGTTAAAGTCAATATAATCTAATATTTTATACTCTTTTCGCCGGATGGGTATTTAAATACCCCCTCCAAGACATAGGAGCCAGATTCCCAGTGCATTTGCGTGATCAAGTTTTTGGTTCCTGCTGTGTTTAGAGAATACTATAGGCAAACTGATCATGTATTTTGACCTTGTTCTACTAACTTTTAAATTTTATACGAATTGGCAAATATAATTTTTTTATTTTTTTTCAATTTACCACATTTGATTAAAAAAACGGCAAAAACCATTCGGAATTCCGTAACATTTTATAGAAACAGTAACTTACACCACAATTTCGTAACCTTGCAAAAAATAAATCAGTCTCATAGCTGTTACGGTCTCCGAGATATGGCGATTTGGATGAACTGTGTTTTGGGGGTATTTAAATACCCCTTCGTCGTTAATGGGTTAACAGAAATATATATATTTTTTTTTCAAAAATAAAACTCATTTTTCGACCATTATTTTTTTGCTCTACAGTAATAATTATTTTGTGAGTTGTTTTCTTTTTGATCAAAAATAATCATTATATTATGAGTTTTATATTTTTGCTCAGAAATAATAATATTTTTTTTAGTTTTATTTTTTTCCATCAAAAATAATGATTATGCTTTGAATTTTATTATTTCGATCGAAAATACAACTCATTTCTTTAGCGTTATTTTTTCTCTCAGAAATAAAAATTAACTTTTGAATTTTTTTTTTTTGGCAGATCAAAAAACTCAAAGCGCCTCACTTCACCTAAACTCAACTTGCCACACCTCAAATCACCCCAACACATCTCAACTCACCCTAACTCACCTCGCCTCAACTCACCACACCTCAACTCACCTTAACTTACCTCAACTCACCACACCTAACTCATATCATGGAAGTCATGCCACGGTTCCGCGGAAGCTAAGTTCGTGAAAGTACCCCACTCAACTTATTGTTACTTAGTTGTGTTAAGTTCGAAACATGCAACTGACAGGATTATTTTGATTAAAATTAATCAAGAAAACTTTAACTTCAGAAGCACGGCCCAGGCGCACAAATATTTTTATATTTTATAGTAGTTTTCTTCCCATTCCTCCCTGCTTGGGATTTTCATGACGAAGGTTCTATCCGGAACCAGACTTTCCATACAACAGTCTGTACAGCCTGGAAGAAAGCTATAATTTTTCAGAATGCAGGAGTGACCCAGCAATCCCGATTCCCATTTCCCTGTCTCTCTTAACCGAAGTGCAGCAAGAGATGCCATCTGCTGGCCTCCTAGATCCAGCAGAAGATCCAAAAAATCCGGATTCCTCCGCTAATGCAGATCATGCTAATCTTCTGTAATTGGCTGAGCAGATTAAGATTTGAGGCTTTGCCCAAGGCCGGCCACCATACTATAATTCCATAAAGGAGAATCGGTCTAACCATCGCTGTGTAGATTCAGCGGCATATACTCGGGCTCTAACCTAATTTCTCATTAACAATTTTATACATACCTCAAGTTAATATGGATCGTACCGATTTAAAAGAAAATTTCATATACATACGTACAAACACATATCTATACAAAATATATACATACATATGTATATATCTATGAGATTTTCTTTTAAATTTGTAAGATATACTTATATAATATTAAAGTGTATATAAAATTGCTAATGACAAAACCGAAAACTACTCAACGTTGTAGATGCCAAATAAGGAAAACTGAATTATTACGAAATATAAATAAAGTGGCAGCACTTTACGCCATTTTTCATTTTCTCTTTTCAGTTCGGGATCATTGTTTACTTGTTTTTAATTAACAAAATAAACAATCTTTTGTTGTAAAATTTATGTACTTTTTGAAAGAGTTTTCCAATAATATATTTTACTTTTGTTTCAAAAGAGAATATTGGTGATTTAGTTCATTTTTGAGTGTGCAATTACTCATAAAAAAGAACAACATTTCAAAAAAGTTTTTTTTTTTATAACTTTTACAGGCATAAAAATGCGCCGATTAGTACCCCTCCTGACAGTTTTGGAAGTTTTTTTTTGTTTTGCAAGTTGTAGCTACAACTAGAGAATTACCGAGTTACTTAATGTACATATGCACACCAGCTGTGCACTAGGTAAACATTACACAAAAAATTATCAAAGATGCAATAACGCCATAATGGCTTTATTTCACTTTCACAGTGAGAAATAAGACCATACGAAAAAATATGGCTTTATTACTCAATGTAAAACGAAATAAAGCCATATGGCGCTATTTCCTATGGCTTTATTGCACGGCATCTCATTGCCAGCTCTGGTCGATGCATTGCACTATACTCTGAGAACTGCTATTGGTTGGCCAAAAGTCATTTTTAAGGTATCGATAAATCGATTTTTGCCCCCTCCATTACTAAACTAATTGACCAGAGCAAAAAACGTGCATACTCAGTTTTTTCTTAATTTGTTTTACCGTTATGATATTAGCTGTTAAAGTTGACATATCTACAAAAAGTTTCATATTTTTTTCTTTTGAAAATTTCTTCGAGTAATGAAGTTATTAAAATATAACAAAGGTAATATTTGGGTCATTAACAAAAAAAGCTTGTACATAGCTTGCTAATTAAAAATTAAGCTCCTTTTCAAAATGAACTATAATTTGTGTAGTAATATCCAGGGACATAACAGTTATAAGTTTTATAGCAAAAACGTTGCTCCATAACAGTTATTAGATGAGAAATATTTTTTATTTCGTCGATAAGAGTTATAACCCAACGTTTATTTTTTCCGTTGCCGATAAGAGTTATTTCCCAATGTCTATTTTTTACGTTGCTGGATAAGAGTTATTTTAAAACGTTTATTTTTTACGCTGTCTGATAAACGTTGTAAGATTAGCATATTGATGAAGATGGAGATGGGGAATAAGATAAAGATGACGAAAGAAAAGTGAGAGAGTGAAATAACTATTGTCAGATAACGTAAAATAAAACGTCGGGCAATAACTGTTATCAAGCAACGTAAAAAATAAACATTGGGCAATAACCGTTATCGAGCAACGTAAAAAATAAAAGTTGGGAAATAACTCTTATCAGCAACGGAAAAAATATTTATCATCTATTAACTGTTATGAAACAACGTTTTCGTTAAATTTCAGAATTCAGGCAACGTTTTCAATTTGTAAATTCGAGATAACAGTTATTTTTAGTCCCTGATAATATCTCAAGTACCAGGTTGACCGCGCTTTCCCTGGTGTGCAAATATTTTTAAAGTTTTCAAGATTTGGATAGGTTAAAAAAAATATTTTGGAAATAAACAAAAAAATGGATCTCGATATCTATTAAGTAAATTTCTTACTCTAAAATTTAGGTGGAAACCCTATTCCGAAATACGCTGGAATGAGTTATCTTGAGCGTATATGTAGTATGTATACATAAAAAAATGTTGATTGAAATTAACAAAATAAAAATTTGTATTACATAGAAGCGTGGCAACCCTGATCGAAAATATTATCTGACCAAAGTTCTCAACAATACCTTTCATTTGATATCCATATCGTCATGTTTTAGATAAATTGTATAGAATCGAAAATAAGTGGCAACATTACACTATTATCCTAAGAGATAACATTTCGTATATAAGGAAAGCATTGTTTAAGCACCTTCTCTTGGTACCCATGAATAGTAATATATTACCTTTTTTTTCAAACAAAAAATTAGGTAAATAAGCGATTCAAAATTAAATTAAATATTAAAAATATTCTTGAGTTAGGGATCTTTAAAATACCTTCCATTTGATACCCATATTATGATGTTTTAATTAATTTGTAACTAATTTCGAATAGATGGCCACCTCATACGAGTCTTCTCGGAGATAATGCTTATTCAGATAACCATAAAATCCAAAACATTATCTGTGTACAAAATTTCATCTAAATCGTTAGAGCCGTTTCCGAGAACCCTATGGATATATATATATACAAGAATTGCTCGTTTAATATAATAAGCAGGGAACGGATTTTTAGGGCCTAAAAACCTATAAAAAGGCAAAATAAAGTAATGAAATAGGCTGCAAAAGGCAAAATAAAATAGCGAAAAAGGCAGTAAAATGCACTAGGTATTGCAAAAAAGGCAAAACAAAATAGCGAAAAAGGCAGGAAAAGGCAAAAAAAAGGTATTGCAAAAAAAGCAAAATAAGTCACTAAAAAAGACAGAAAATACGAAGAACAATCAAAAAATATATTTATTTTAGAAATGCTTATATTACAAGTAAAAAGAGAAAAACTATGAACTAGTTTCATTATATGAAAAATTTTTACTTTGAATCTTTGACTATTTTATCCTTTCGAGTTTCTAACTCATAAAACTTTAATCTGTATAGTTGTAGTAACATTTAACCATAAGATGCATTTTGAAGTTTTCTGGCAGCATTTTCATTCGATTTTCGCGAAGAAAAGCCTTGAATGTTCTATTATTATTATTATTAGTATGTCGGGTATACTCGCGCTGCGACCTAAAAGATATATTGTGCTAAACCCTGATTGTAGTCACTCCAACCTTAGGCTATTCAAGAAATTAAGCACATTGGAGGGTGCCGTGTTCCAAATCTTGGATGGAGAAGACAATCGTTCCCCAAGGTGCATCAGTCTGCTATTCATGATACGCGGGCAGTCACACAGAATGTGCTCCGAGGTTTCCTCCGCCAGCCCACAGAACCTGCAGTCCGTCTCTACAGAAAGCCCCATTTTGTTTAGATGGTACCTTAACTTGCAGTGTCCTGTCAGGTAGCCTGTAATAGTCCTAAGACCCTCCCGGCTGAGTTCACGGAGTCTTTCTGAGTTCCTCTTGGAAGGAGTTATGAATTTCTTTAATTGTCTCATTCCCTTTGACTTACGCCAGTGGGCAGCAATCTGAGATTCCTCCCAACTCCTAAGTAGTTCTGCAGTGTATCCTGTAGATGTACCTCAGAAAGGCTCGGGACCATGCATTCGCGTTTGGGCCCCACGTTTTGCGAGATAGTCAGCCCTTTCGTTGCCTTCAAACCCTTCATGCCCAGGGACCCACCACAGCGTAACTCCATTATGGGCTCCTAGGCTATTCAGAAGAGTTTTACAACTGTCCACAAGCCTTGATGTCGTTTTAAATGAGTCTAAGGCCCTTAGTGATGCCTGGCTATCCGACATAATATTTATTCTGGCCCCGTTTGTCCTTCTCCAAAGACATTCTCGAGCACAGACTTCGATTGCGAAGATCTCCGCCTGGAATATGGTTGGGTATGAGCCCATTGGCAGACTTTTCTGGAACCTTGGTCCAAGCGCGCCTGCCCCAGTACTCCCGTCTTCCATCTTTGATCCATCGGTATACCATACTTGGGACCCTTTGTCAATCATAGATATTATCGCTTTACAGCAGTTCCTTTCAGGAATTCTGACCTTGTAGGGCTTATCAAAGGATAATTTCGGTAGCATGATATCTGTGAGCTTGATAGCGGGATCATCCAGAAAAGGCTTGAGAAACCCAAAGATCTCCACTCTTCATGCTGATTACATTGGGCAGCCGTATGGAGCTCCAGCAGGCCTCCTTTTCTATCAGAATAGATAGAGTAGTAATGCCTGTAATTATACCGAGGGCATCCGTTGGACAGGTGCGCATAGCTCATGTGATGGCCACACAGATAAAGCGGTGTACCTTGCTCAAGGTGGCACACGCACTTGCTTTCTTTGCTTTTGGCCACCAGGCCAGTGCCGCATATGTGACAACAGGTTTCACGACCGTATTGAAAGACCAATACGTTAGTTTGGGTGATATTCCCCAAGTTTTACCATGGAGTCTCTGGCAGGCATAAAACGCCCTTGTAGCCTTGTTGGTAATGTTAAGGAGATGTGAGTTCCAATTGAGCCCTTTGTCCAGAGTTACCCCTAGATACTTCGCCTCTTCTGAGAACTCAATTTCAGTCCCTGCCAAAGTAGGTTTAGTCAAGTTGACTTTCCTTCTATTGGTAAATGGGACAACGGTGGACTTCTGCGGGTTTATTGACAATCCCTTTGAAGCACACCAGTCTTCCGTTAGACTGAGCGCAGCTTGCAATCTGGAGAAAATTGTGTCCTCATGCCAGCCGACAACGTAGATGACTAGGTCATCTGCATATCCATATGCCTTGAATCCAATGCCATTTAGCTTTTCAAGAAGTTCGTCAACAACCAGTGTCCAAAGTAGGGGCGATAAGACTCCCCCTTGAGGACAGCCACGGGTGGCAGTTACTGCTTGCCTGTTGTCTCCTAGTTCCGCTATTGTGGTTCTGGATCTCAACATGCTTATGATCCAATCCGTTAGAAGGACATGAATATCCTTTCGTATCATAGCTGTCGATATTGCTTCATAAGACGTATTGTCGAAAGCACTTGATATGTCCAGGAATGCACACAAAGCTATCTGTTTATACCGCAATGCCTTTTCAATGACTTGAGTTAGTCTATGTATTGCAGTAATAGTAGATTTGCCTGCCTGGTATGCGTGCTGACTCTGACACAGAGGCTTATTCCTGAGAAAGTTATCCCTTATGTGAAAGTCAATAAGTTTTTCTAATGTCTTTACTAGAAAGAACTGAGGCTAATTGGCCTATACGCCTTTGGGAGTTGTGCTGAGTTTTTCCCCACTTTGGGTATAAAGACCACTTTGACTTCACTCCATGTTGTTGGTATGTGAGCAAGTAAGAGACTTGCTCTCAGCAATCTGACTAGTGGCCCAGGTATTAAGCCCAAGCTCTGCTGCAGCAGGCATGGGTAGATACCATCTGGACCAGGGGATTTATATGCACTAAAGGTTGAAATGGCCCACGATATCTTTTCCACACTGACGATTCTTCCTGCTAGGCCTCTTGTCTTCCTGTTTGCGCACACAGCGTTCGCCGTGTTTGTTGAAAGACATGTGCCTTGGGGAATACATCCCAGGAAGTGGGTTTCTGGCAGAAGCCTGCTGGTTTCTTCCGGGGTGCCAGTGTAGGTACCATCTGGTCTTTTCAAAGTGCATAGGACTTTCAGATGATCTAGTTTAAGGGCCTCCTGAAGGCGATGCACCTCTGGAAGAGAGGAAATACTTCCGCAGTGGTCACGCCACGTAGCACTTTTAGACTTTCTGAGCTCACAGTTGTAAGCGGTTAGGGCTGACTTGTAGGCGGTCCAGTCACCTGTTGACTTTGCCCTATTGAAAAGTTTCCTGGCTCTTTTCCTTAGTTTTCTGAGAGAATCGCTCCACCAAGGGACATCCCTTTGAGACTTCTTGGTTCTCAGTGGGCAGCTCTCTTCAACACCTTGTTTGAGAACATCTTGGAACTTTCTCGCCTCGTCCTCAAGTTCATAGACGGATGAAATTGGTGCCGTAGAACCATTCACTTCCCGCTCTATGTGGAGGCGAAAGAGTTCTCAGTTTGTTTTTCTGGGATTTCTGTAAACATGTTTTGTTACTCTTTGGGCTTCTATATCAAATCGAATATGCCGGTGGTCCGACATAGATACCTCATTTGAGACATGCCAGTTTGAGATAAAGGTCGACAAGCTAGTTGAGGAAATTGTCAAGTCTAGAACCTCCCCTCTTATAGCATTGACAAAGGTCGGCTCATTACCCCGGTTAAGAATAAATAAATTGTTCTTAGTGATAAATTCAAGAAATGACTCACCTCTAGAATTGGTGTCCGGGCTACCCCAAACACAGTGATGGGCATTGGCGTCACAGGTCATTACTAGTTTCAGCTTTCTCCTTCTGCAGTACTCCTCTAGGGCTATTACTTCCCTTGTGGGCATCTCACAGCTGTCGCCTGGGAGGTAAGCTGAAGCGAATGAATGTACTAAATGTGCGCCCGACGTAAGTTGATACAAGTGGAGCCCAATTTAAATATGGAACGTTTGAAACGTTCTTATTATCAGAAATAAGGGCGTTTTCCTCGACCTTTACAATTTTATCCACACCCCTTATTATCTCCAAGCCTACGTGAGCTGAGAAAACGGCTTTGAATTTTTCCAACACCAATTTGGCAAGAGGTCCCTGTGCTTCTATAAGCCGCATGGGCATGTGTATATTTTTTAATCTTAAAAAAAAATTTTAAATGCTATAATCACTAAAGGTAGAAAAGGCAAAAAAAGGCAAGTATCTTAAAAAAGGCATAAAAGGCAAATATCGTAAAAAAGGCAAAAAAAGGCAACTCCAAATGTGTATATATGGAATCAGGGAAAGCTAAATCGTGTACATTCTTAATCGAATATACTCTATCTCTTTAACAGAAAAAAATGCAATTTCCATAAAATCCGTTCCCTGGTAATAAGACTTCAGTGGAGCTATAAAAAATTAACTTCATTTGGCGGTCTTCAAATTTCGTGGACATTGAAAAGGTTCAATTTAGAGTTTATGGGATGAGAATCATATTGAACTTTTTTGCATATTTCTTTTTTCTTAGAAAACATCTACGTATATTTTGCAGTCAATAAAGATGCAAACCAGCCACCGTTTTAAACTTTATTTTGGGAAATATTATTAAAGGGAACACATCCCAAGAATATAACACCTACATAAAGGAAAAATCAAGAATGGTATACAAGAAAATATGTGAGAAATGGGAGAAATGTCATCGACAGCGCGAATATTTTTTTATTCAAATGCCGGATGGCTTGAATCAAAAACAATAAGAAAACCTGATTCTATCAACATCAGAAATGGGCCGCAAACCTCTTGCATATATTCAAAAATCGGACCGGTCCCAAAGAAGACAAGCTGCGGAGTTAACAGGAAATCAGGAAAATAACGTAGACTTAATGATTCGTGCTACTTCCATAGCTGCTACAAAAAGAGGCCAAGTAGATGTAGTTGTTACTTTCAGAACAATTTGTGAAAATCCGCACGCACATAAACTAAGAAAAAGTCCTTAAAAATGGATCCAATGAAAAACACCCATTTTTTTTGTAAAAAAGAAAAAATTATAAAATTTGGGTGCCATATTGAATCAGCCATTTTAAATTTCAAAAATCTGACATGATATTTGATATCAGCGACCTCGAAAACCCCCTTAATATATAAGCTTTTGGTGAAAAGGAAAAAATAATAAAATTCGGTCGCCATATTGGATAAGGAATTTTGGATTTAAAAAACCGAACATCATATTCGTAATCAGCGACCTCAAAAACTCTCGAATACGAAGTTTCAAATCAATTCGGTTACTTCTTGACTTTTGGCCAGCAAATGATAGTCGCCAGACCATAGCACATCGACTATTTAGAAAAGTGAAATACATCGACATCGTTTATTCACTCCGATCATACTCTGATCAACGACATGCTGATTTTTGTTACATATTTGTAATATTTTTCAATGAATTTTTTTTTTTGTAAAAATATGGTTCATTCTTTTACTATAACTCAAAAAATTCAACAAATTTTCATCTGAGGTTTTTAGTCTGAATCTTTGAAAAAGCTCTGTGTATGCAGGTACATTGGTTATGTCATTCTAGTAACGGCCCGTCTCCCCAGGCAAAAGTTTTGCCTACCAACTGTCATTTTATTTGCCTGATATAAATTTTATTAGAGGCAATATTTGGGTGTGGGCATTTTTATCTTGATTGTAAGATGGGTGTTTTTGCCGAATTTAATCACTTAAAAAATTTAGAAAACTTGGTATTTCACTTCCAAGTACATAATAACAAATATTTTAAAATAAAATAGCTCAATTTTTGTTTTTATACTAAAATATCAATAATGATTTCGCCCGAAGTTTCGAGCAAATGAAAATGTAGCTGTCAATCTACCGAATTGCTGGCAATATTTATCAAGATAAAAGCTCTGATAGTTATTGCTTGCCAAAAGCAATATTCGGTTTCCATTGGCAAAAAATTACCTAAAATATTATCAAAACAAAAATGTTTTCCTGTGGACAGCAAGTAAAACAGGTGCAAGTTTTGAGCGGCCAAAAAATCGCTTTGATTTTTAATGATTTTTTCCCGGCGGCTTTTGCGTTTTTTAAATATTAAAAGTGCAATTTTTAAAAACTGGCGTTGATTTTTTTATCTATGAACAAAGGTAGATAGACGAAAGTATCAAATTGCTAACAGGTAAGATTATGGAATCAGTTAGGTTTGCAGTTCCCCACCAAAAAGTACCACTTAAAATTGCCGCCCCACATTCTACGTATAATAAGAGACCGAAACTTCTACCGCCGCCAATGGTTAAGGTACCGTCCACATTCTCACTACCTTCTGATAAAAAGCCACAACCTCCTAGTTAATAAAAAAATATGTGAGCTGAGAAAAACGTTTCTGGAACATTACAAAAATTATGAAAAAGAGATTCCAAAGAATTCCTGGTTCTGAAAGCGGAATGTTACATTCCAATGAATCAAAAGCCAATGTCTTCACTGAGGGTTTTCTCAAATACCACAAGGTCTCCGAGTTTGGTTGGGGCACCCTAACTTTAACTTGTTTAACTTGACTTAGCCTATGAAATACAGTATTCTTACGGACTATGGGCAAACTGAAAGTTATTACTAAGATCATTAGATAAATACAATGTACAAATGTATGTAAGAACATAACCCTTGTAAAATAAAGAAATTAAAAATAAAAATTCAAAATAATAACAAATACGTATTTTTCTAAGGAAAAATCAATTGAGATAGAACTAGAGATCTTATTTAAATCACTAAGTGCGCGTGCAACTGGGGCATTACGTGCATACTCGGTTTTCCACTTGCCCTCATAAAAAGGTAAAAGCACACGTAAACTCCGCTACGGAATATTAAAATTTATACGGTCCAATAAAAAAGTACAATCCAAAGAGCCTCTAACAACATTGAATATAAAGGAGAGTGAGAGTACAGATCTCCTAGCTTCTAAGGTCTTAAGGTTTATTAGAAGCAAACGAGAGTTATAAGAAGGCGTTTCTGAACGCGCTCAATGCGACTAATAGAATTACTATGATATGGTCTCCAAATGAACGTATCATATTCCAAAGTGGACCGTACAAAGGACGTATATAGCAGTTTAAGGGAATTTGGATCAGAGAAATGTGCACAGTTCCGCCTGACGAAGCCTAGAGTCGATTAAGATTTTCTAACAATGTGGTCAATATGACTATTAAATGTGAAATTGGATGAAAAAATAATGCCAAGATCGTTTGTTTCTTCAACAGGTTCTAGCAAAAAGTTAAAAATATTGTAACGAGTAAACAAAACATTATGAATTTTTCCATAGGTAATTTTGAAGCATTCCTTAATATTCAAAAAAGGTGATTTTTAGTACACCAAAGATGCAAATTATCAAGATCAGTTTGAAGTTTATGCATGTCACTCAGGCCTTGTATGGAAGAAAAAATTTTTAGATCATCTGCATATAGCAAATAATTAGCGAAGGAAAAACAGTTACTTACATCGTTAATAAACAGAACGAAAAGTAAAGGGCCTAAAATAATTCCTTGAGGAACCCCAGAAGAAGCAACAAAAGATGTGGAAGATATGCCATCAATAGTGACTACACATCGCCTGCTAGACAGATAGGATTTAACCCATTGCAGAAAAACTGACTGAAATCCATAGCTAGCTAATTTGCTAATTAAAATTGAGTGAGACACTTTATCAAAAACTTTAGAAAAATCTGTATAAATACAGTCAACCTGAAACCCTCTTGTAAAGCACGCAATGCAGTACTCACTGAAAACCGCTAAGTTGGAAACTGTAGAACGGTTGGACACAAAACCATGGTGATTTTGGGAGATTAAGCTCTTGGTCGCAAAACTTAACCACAACAATATTTTCAAAAACTTTAGAAATAGTTGAAAGCTTAGCAATAGGTCTATAGTTACAGACATTGTTTTTATTGCCAATTTTAAACAAGGGGCTAAGATACGTAACTTTCCAATCGCCAAAGAAAGTACCTGAGGCAAGAGACTTATTAAAAACAATACGTGATGGTAAAACGAAAGCTGGAAGGTTTTTAATTGAAAATGCAGACAAGCCATCTACATCAGTTTTTAGTGACTGTTTAAGCTTGGCGATCCCATACGAGACATCATCCGAAGACAAATTCAATCAGCTAAAATTGACAGCACAAAATTCCTAAAAGCGCCTCGCCTAATCAACTATCTAGTATAGCTACGGTGACCATAAATATATTTTGAAAATGCAGGACAATTTTTCAAAAAATTTACCTACATATAATTGCGTTGTATAAAAATAACAAAAATATACTACATATATACATTCCTCGTCATTTGAATAGCGTACCCTTTTTTTTGATTTTTTACCATACAAAGTATGCTTGACAAAATTTTTATATGGAAGAAAATGCGCAGCACCGTCAACAAAAAAAAATGTCGCCCCTATGTTTATTTTTTTTTTAATTTTCAAAAATTTTTAAAATGGGATGTAGAGGTAGAATAGTCTATATTTTTATAAAAAGTTAATGAATATTAAACAAACAAAACGAAAACTGTACCTACTAAGTATTCAAAGGATGCGCTATTCAAATAACGAAGATGGTATATTTCTTAATTATTAATCCAATTTTAAACTTTAAACATAAATCACATTTGCTTCATTGGTATTAATCTTTTATAAATGAATATTTACACAATTATAACAAGGCATATTACATATTACTTTACACGAAATATGAACCACTGTAAAGCAAATTTTTTTAGGCAAACTTTGGGTCGTTGAACACGAAAAAATACCCATGGTTTCAAAGAAGTGTTTTCGAGATTTGTTCGGAAAACGTATTTTTAGTACTTTTTCAGTTATTCCTCAATATCTCATGAAACGACCAACAGTTCGAAAGGTATTGATGGGCTCTTTGAAAAAATATATATTTTTTGTGCAGATTGTGTTCCGTAACATCTACATTTCTCATCAGAGTTTCATTTACTGTAGAAAGAAAATGATTGAAATTTCAATTTTTCGATTTTGGTCGGTTGTAACACTAATAATTTTCCTGGAAATCAGCAAAGTAATATATTTATGTAGGTCGCTTATGTTGATTGGATAATTTTTTCATGAGACATTGACGAATAGGTCCGAAATGTACCAAAAACACTTTTTTCGAAAAAATTACGAAAACGCTTGTTTGAAGAGAAAATCGGCTTGGAAAATATTTGTTTTCTTAAGCGATTACCACAAAATTTGTAGAACAGTGTTATCGATATATTTGATGCTGGTCTTCAATTTCTCGTCACCCATTGTCCATATCCGTACAATATTTAGAACGCATTGACTAGTTGAACCTTCAAAACCAACTTACACTGCTTTTATTTCGACAAAGGCAGGAACACTTGGAAAAAATCAGAACATTTTGGGGGTTTTCTGTTTTGAAAACCTACGCAGGACAGACCTTTAAATAACAGTACGGTCCTGCAAAAAACAGAACGGATGGTCACCGTAAGTATAGCAAGTGGGTCTTTCAAAAATGCCAACAATAACATTAATCTAAACTTAGTGCTAAAAGAGATTGCTACTCTTAGGGCAGAAAATGCTCGCGCTGTTCCGCTCATTAATGCACTCCACGAAGATAAGAAGTGTATGTCGAATAAAATCGAATGCTTGCTGTTGCACTCTTGGCAACTTAGTGGGGCTGTGTTTAGTTCCGTGCAAATAAAAGATTAATTTTCTTTAATAATGTAAATGACAATTCAATGGTTTTATTGAAGTTAACGATTTAAAATTTAGTGGACTGTAGTAGAGCTAGGAAACGATAGTCAGTCTATGCTGAGCGAGGGTTAGATTGCGAGTGCCGAGCACTTCGCGTTTTTGAAACGTTAGGATTTTACAAACTTTTATAATATATGTGTATGTATGTGCAAGCGTTTATAATACAATGTGTACATTTGTATACATGTA
>NW_023458883.1:0-6994 GCF_013731165.1 Rhagoletis pomonella | reverse complement strand
TATTGTACTAAATTTTAATGAGCTACAAAACTAAATAACCTTTTTTTTCTAGAAATCCAAATAATAAACCGTGGGATTGTGTTCAAAAGTTTAAGAAATTTTTATAATTTTTGTATAAAGCTTGCAATTTGGATTTATGCAGTTTTTGTTAGACAATGAGCTATACTTTTATACGAAAATAATGAAGATTAAATAAGTAGAAGAAAAATAGTAAAGACTGGTCAAAATGTTGAGGTTCTACTGCTTTGTCGTAGACTGTATTGAACTTTTAAGATTTTTTTAATAAATTTATACTGTCACTAGCGGTACCCCGGTGTGCTTCTCTACACCAAATATTGAAAAATGAATGAAAAATCCTGGAATTTTTCTATATGAAAATTTATCATTTGTTTTATTTAAAAATTTTTGATTCTTTATTTTAAATCTTAATCCAACACATTTGGATATACAACATTTTTGTTTTTCGATCTTGGGTATGAATAAATAAACGTATAGCTACCAATTCCAGTAATCTACCACAAATATTTCAAGAGATATACCAGATGAAAATTTTTGTTAGTATGGGTGGTGCCACGCCCCCTTTTCCGAATTCGAGGAAGCTTAACACAAACCATCTGCATAATAGCCCGACTATGCCGTATAAATTTGGTTGAAATATTGCACTTATTCTTTATATATAAGATGTGAGGTGCCACACCCTCTTTTCCAATACTGCCCATTTTTATCCATGAGTATGGAATTATTTGTTATACCTCTATACCAACTTCCAGTACTCTACCACAAATATTTCAAGAGATATACAGCAAAAAAATTTTAGTGAGTATGGAAGGTGCCACGAATTCGGGCAAACTTCACATAAACCATCTGCATGATAGCCTGAATATGCCGTATAAATGTGGTTGAATTCGGTGAAGCCGTTCTTAAGTTATATTGTCACACCAAAAACGTTCACTTATTTTTATATTTTAGTTAGTATGGGTGGTGCCACGCTCCCTCTTCCGAATTCGGGAAAACTTCGCATAAACCATCTGCATGATAAATCGAATATGCCACATAAATTTGGTTGAATTCGGTGAAGCTGTTCTCAAGTTATGAGGTCACACCAAGAACGTGCACTTATTTTTATATATAAGATGTAGGTAAAAAAAATTAGCTACCATTTTTAGCCACAACGACGATTTTTAGCTCTTTTTTAGCCCTTTTTTAGCTGCAATTTAGCTACCACTAAAAATGTTTCGCGGCAACACTGATGCTGAGCGAGGGTTAGATTGCGAGTGCCGAGCACTTCGCGTTTTTTAAACGTTAGGATTTTACAAACTTTTATAATATATGTGTAGGTATGTGCAAGCGTTTATAATACAATGTGTACATTTGTATACATGTAAGGTTAGGGAAAATTCAGTCTAGATATGTTTAGTGTTTAGTAACTACAATGTATACATTGTTATAAAATTCACAGAAAATTCAAGGTTTTGGATGTGTTTAGTTTTAACAAGAATTCAAAGCTTATTGTACACAGATATACTTATACATATGTGGAGTAAAAAAAAATTAATAGGAAAACTTCTCATTCATCCATGTCCTCAACATGGTGCCCGCCCTGTGCGGATGTCGGCAGCAACTCCTTCAGCTGCTCGATAATAGCTTGGGCTTTGTTTAGCAACTCCCGGATCTGACGACGTCTGGCAGCAGAGTGGCTCTGGAGGCTTCGTGGCGGTTTGCAGATGGTGCGGCGATTGGCGATTCGACCGTTCTGAGTCGACCTCTTGTGCCTCTTCCCAGGCGAGCTCGAGGTTGATCGGTGTAGTAGCGTGTGGTGCGCTCTGCCACATCGGTGGCAGCTGGCCGGTGAATCGCAAGCTCCTGTGGCATGTGAGGTGGCCAGACAATTCACACCGTACTTGTGTGCCCGCGGCGATTCATGCCTTTCCTCTGGAGTCATAGCCCGGAACGCCTTACAATAGCGCAGGGAGTGGGGCGGTAACATAAGCGGCACTTGTTCGGTTCCATCGGCTCGTCACTTGTCATAGGAAGAAAATAATTTCAAAATAGCATTAGCGTATTTCCAGGTGAGTGTGAAAAATGTGAAAATGAGAACGTAATGTATTGTGCATATGGATGGGTTAATAAATGAGTGAAGTTTACGGATTTTGTACATGAAGCCGCACATCTGTAAATATGATTAGTAAAGACATTTATGAAGGGGGTAATAAGAATAATGGCGCAATATTGCGAGTGGCAACTCCTGTTTTGATACGGATGTCTGCTTCGCGAACATTTTGATCAGGACCGGGATAAAGTTTTACGATGCGTCCGAGGCACCAATCATTTGGGGGGAGAAGGCCATCTTTGATGACGACTAAGTCTCCTTCAGTGATGTTTGTTTCGAGTCCTTTCCATTTGTTTCCCTTGTGCAACTCCTTTAGGTATTCGTTTTTCCAGCGTGTACTAAACTGGTGGTGGAGTACCTTCAATTTTTGCCACTTATTCACCAGGGAGAGGTTTTCAGCGTTTGGTTCTGGTAGGGAGAGTAATGGGGCTCTACGTAGAAAATGACCTGGAGTTAAAGCTAACAAATCATTTGGGTCCTGAGACATGGGAGAGAGTGGTCTGGAATTAAGGACCGCTTCGATTCGTATGAGGAGAGTGGTGAGCTCCTCAAAGGTAAACTTTTGATTGCCTGCCACTTTGTTGAAGTGCGCCTTAAAGCTTTTTACCGCCGCTTCCCATAGACCCCCATATGAGGAGAATATGGTGGTTTGAATTGCCATGAGAGACCATGTACGTCATAATATTCAGCAATGTCGGGAACGACGTCCTTGAGAAAATTGGAGAGTGCTCTATAAATGGATCGTTGTTCGCCAACGAATGTTTTGCCGTTGTCTGAAATGACTTTGTGTGGTAATCCTCGCCGGCCGTGCACTGTGTGTGGCGATTACCCCAAGTGCGTGGGGAAATGACGAGAATCGATTGAGAAGGCCTTCATTCTCTATCGTGTGGTACGCTTCCACCGATTTTTGTTCGGGGGGAGAGAAAGTTGGAGGCGCGATCTTTGGCCAACGCGTGGAGGGTTTAGTGAGCCATTGGGGGCCATTCCACCATAGCGAGCAGGAGGCTAGATCTTGTGGCTTACATCCTCTTGTGCCTAGGTCTGCAGGGTTGTCTGAGCTGGATACGTGTCTCCAAGTGGCGTTGCTGACATTCTGTAGGATGAGAGAGGTTCGGTTCGCTACATACGTCTTCCATGTCCATGGGGGTTTTTCCAACCAGGCCAAAACGATAAAGGAATCTGACCAGAGTGTTAGTTCGTGTGATGGCAAATCGAGTTGGGATTGAATTTGCTTGATTAGTTTGGAGAGAAGGACTGCTCCACAGAGTTATAAGCGAGGTAGACTAACTGTTTGTAAGGGTGCAACCTTACTTTTCGCTGTGAGAAAATGAGAGGATACTTGATTCTCGCTGTGTTCCACTCTGAGGTAGACACAGGCGCAGAAGGCCTCTTCGGATGCGTCTGAGAATCCGTGAAGTTGGATAGTTTTATTAAGGGAAAACTGAACCTATCGTGGTATCCGGATTTCCCTGATTGCTATTAAGTTTCCTTGAAATGCGTTCCATTTTTGAAGCGCGCCGGGTTTGACGGATTCGTCCCAGCCTGTACCTTCCCTCCAGAGTTGTTGGAGTAACATTTTGGCTTGGAACGACATTGGCGTTAGCCACCCTGCCGGGTCGAAAAGTTTAGCAACGGACGACAAAATTTGTCTGTTAGTGGCTACATTAGAGTCTGGAAGAGAATTGATTGAGTATGAGAACTCATCATTAAGGGCATTTCATTTTATGCCGACGGTTTTTGTGGAGCTGGAATCTTAGAACTGGAGGAAGTCTGCTTCTAAGCGGTCAGATGTGGGTATATTTTGGAGTATATCTTTGTGGTTTGCTGTCATTTTCTTTAATGGGAAACCTGCTGATTTTAGCGCTGCAATTACCTCATTCATCGAAGTGAGTGTCGAGTCGAGATCATGTCCGACAGCATATCGTCTACGTAAATCTCGTTCAGTAGAATCTTAAAGGCTTTTGGGTGTTTGTCATGAGAGTCTTTGGCTAGTTGGTGCAGGGTTCTTATAGCTAAGTATGGTGCGCAATTGACACCAAAGGTCACCGTTTTTAATTTGAAGTCTTCGACCGAGCTTTGAGGGGTTCTACGGAATACGATTCTTTGGAAATCTTGTTCCTCTGGCTGTACGTTAATCTGGCGGTACATTTTCTCAATGTCACCATTGAAAACGTATTTGTACAGTCACCATTTGAGGATAACGAGCATTAAATCATTTTGAAGTACGGGACCCGTGTGGAGGATATCGTTTAGATAAATGCCAGAGTGAGACAGTTTGGAAGCGTTGAAAACTACTCGCACTATCGTAGTTTTACTATCTGGCTTTAGAACTGCGTGGTGTGGTAAGTAAAAGGAAAAATACTTTCCATCACGTATAATCTCTTGCGACGCTGTGGGTTCCATGTTATCTAGGGTCAGATACTCTTCCAAGACTTTGGTGTAGTTCAGGTTTCCTTTCGATGCTCCGCTCGATACTGAGGTAGTGTTGTTGAGCTGCAGGTCTTGAGTGTCCAAGTGCAATCGTGTCTGGGAAGGTAGTTTTGAAGGGGAGTTTTACTACGTAACGACCGTCATCTCTGTGAACTGTGAACCTTTCGTAGAGGTTTTCGCAAAATACGTCGTCGTCGGTGAGAGTCGGGGTTGATGGTACTTCCTCCTGTTCCCAGAACTTCTTGAGTAGATCGTTCAGAGTGTCTGTCGAGTTTTCAATTACTTGGGTCGTGAATGATGAGACGTGCTCTGTTACTGGGCCGCTCAAAATCCACCCAAATATTGAATTTTGCGCAATTAAACTTCCACCGACATTGGTTTTTAGGCCTGGAAGTAGCACTTGGGGGATGACATCACTTCCTAATACCATGTCTGTTCGAGCTGGAGTAAAGCAGTTAGGGTCTGCTAGAGGGAGAGATCAGTATTCTTGCAGTTCAATGTATGTAACTTTGAACGATGGCAAGAAATGAGTGAGTTGCGGGAGGATTATCGCGTTTGTGGTTATGTTCATGGTTGTGTCGGCTGAACAAATGGTAATAGCGCAGATTTTGTTCGCTTTTTGCATCACGCGGCCACCCATTCCCATAATTTCATAATTAGTGGCCTTTGTCGGGAGGCCAAGCAGTTTTTGTATGCGGGATGCAATGAACGTTTTCTGAGACCCTTGATCTATAAGAGCTCGAATTTTGAATATTTCTCTATTATGTAGGATTGAGACTTTTGCGGTAGGAAGTGGAGTTTTTTCTCTACTAATCGCGAAGTGTGAGAGGGTTTGGTTCTGTTGAGATGACGAGGGAGTTTGGTTTTGTTGAGTGTCTTTAGAGGTTGACGCTCTGTTTGGGTCGCTATTCGCTGGGGGTGGAAGTCGCGCCTGATTCGTTTTTGGCCTTGTGCCTGTATTTGCTGTTTGTGATTTAGCGGGGTAATGAAGAAGAGAGTGATGCCGTTTTTGGCAGTAAACACAGGTAAAATTGCTATGGCACTCAGTTTCTGAATGGGAGAAGGCTAAACAGTTCCTACAATAGTGATTATCTTTTATGAATCTGTTGCGATACTGCACTGAGAGCTCCTTGAATTTGACGGAGTTCATCATAGAGTGGTTGGAGTTGCATAATTTGCAAGATGCCTGCTTTTTTATCTCAGCGTTACTTGAGTGGGTTCTGCTTTTATAGCTGAAAGACTTAATCTTATTAGGGGTTGATGAGCTAGGAGGGTAATTTTGGTTAAAGCCTTTGTGCTTATTTGGCCTATACGTACTAAGTCGTTCTACACCTTCGTACCGTGTTGTCAGGAATTGGTCCAATTCGGACCAGAGGGGCAACTCCTTTCTTGAGTTGAGTGATTGTTCCCATAAGGCGAGAGTTTCATCTTTGAGTTTTGAGGAGCAGAGGTATATTAGCATAGGGTCCCAGTCCTTTGTCGATACGCTATTTGCGTTAAGAGCGGAGAGACAATTGTTAATCGTGGTCTGTATTGCCTGAATTTTTCACCCATTTTCACTATGAATGGGCTGAATATTAAAAAGGGTTTTGAGCTGGTTGTCGACGAGAATTCTGCGATTCTCGTATCGAGACTTTAAAGCGTCCCACGCCAGCTCAAAATTGTGGTCACTAAGTGCATAATTTTTAATTATGAGTCAAGCTTTACCTCGAGTTTTTTACCTTAAATGATAAAGCCTCTGGGCTTGAGAGAGTTTGGTGTGATTTATGTACACTGCTGTGAACATATCCCTAAAGGACGGCCAGTCTTCATATCCACCGTAAAATGTTTCCGTGTCACAAGCAGGCACTTTTAGATAGTTGTGGAGTTTGGGTGGGGCTGGTAGTGCTGAACTGCTGATGTTACTGGCGGCCATCATGTCGGGTTGGCGATCGCTGAGTAATTCGTTGATGGTACTTGTGCACGTGTCTACCGCGGTGTCGTATTTCGCCTCGCATGCCTTACTGGATTTCTGGTCCAAGCTGCTCATGTATACCGCTTCGTATGAGTTCTCCACCCATGACAAGTGTTTGTTGAGTTCCTCCAAGAAAAGCTTGAGAGTGGCTTCCGAGTGGTCTGTTTCGCAAATCTTCCACCATTTCGCGCAATATTTCTCCAGCTTAGAAATTTCGAAAAGGATTTTTTTCTGCACTTTGGTAAATTCCTCGTCGTCAGCTTGGGACTTCGACCATGTTTTTTTTTGTTGCCTGGTGAGGAGGTTTCCTGTTTTTCATCGGCCATTTTAACTTAATTTATTAAGTGCTCTTTATAATTATTTGGTTAATTTTATAAATTGAGTACTTGTGAAAAATTTTGAGAGTCACTGTATGGTCTCAGCGCGTCTGAGCACAATAGAATTTATATAAGTATATGTGGACGTATGTTTATGTACGAGTGCGTAATTTTCAAAAAAAT
>NW_023458882.1:94824-96596 GCF_013731165.1 Rhagoletis pomonella | reverse complement strand
CAACTGTTGGTCCACTTATAACGGCCAACTTTTATCTGGTTTCAAAAGAAAATAACATAAACACTTATTACTTTACAGGTGTTCTTTTATTAGTTAGTTTTCTTTCATTTAATAATAGAAACTTGTATTATCGTCCGGGGCCGGTACTAAATATGAGACGGGCCCCCTCTAACCCTAGAAATTTTTTTTTAATTTAAACGAACTTCCAACGTTATCATCCATATTCAGGGCTTTTGAAAAATACCAAGTATTTTCGTAATATGTGGATAATGTCCTTTTTTCGTCTAAAGGCAGAATTTGTTTTGCTGTACTGTTATACGGATCAAGTGGATGCGTAAAATAGATTTTATTGTTTTAGTCAAATGCCTTCCTTTAAGCTCAGATTGGCTGTATGCAAGAAAATCGTCTTCTGTTGATTTCTGATTTTCCCCTCGAATCTCTTTGAAGGTCGCTCTACAATTTCGAGCTCAAAATGTTTGATTAACCATGGGCAAATCATTAAGATGACAACATTTAGACAACACGTGTTAACTTCGGAACCTTTCTATGTTTCACATTAGGACAAATTGGCGGCCGTTTTGACTAGCACGGAAGTGACCTTATCACACCATGTGCATCTGGACATGCGCTTTCGCATTTAATGGATATTATAAAAGCTACGTGAATACTAAATAATTAAATTTAACAAAATTTTATAATTTTTATCTTCCAACTAAATTTAAGGAAAAATCCGGGACCGGGTGGAAAAACCCCCATCCTATAGTCGGGCCTGCACATATATGTATAAATATGTATACAATCGACTTGTATACATGTAAATATATATAATCATTCATTTAGAACCTTATCGAAAACCTATTTGAAAATCGAAAAAGTTACCGTTTTTGAAATCGGCACTTGCCACGATTTTGAACTTCACGTATTCTAACTCGGGAACACTCCCCCAAACTAGTCTAATCGGAAATTCCATCGTTCCAGACCGATTCAGTTGGATCTGGTTCAAGGACACCGTGAAATACCATAGAAGGGACAAAATAGTCTTCTGGCCAGATTTGGCATCTTCGCATTATGCCAAAAGCACCCTAAAGGACTTAGATAACCGTGAAATTGAATTTGTACCTAAAGAGTATAACCCTCCAAACGTGCCACAACTGAGGCCAATTGAAACTTTTTGGGCAAATTTGAAAAGGCGTGTTTACGGCAAAGGATACACTGCAAAAAATACCACTTGTTTAGTTAATAAAATCAAAAAGGAGCTTAAGGATATCGATACAAAAGGAATTCAAGAGTCAATGAGGAAATTGCCCAAAAAAATAAGAAAAGCAAACTGTAATGGAGCAAATACTTTTTTATAAAATAAACTTTTATATCTAAATACAAAAATAAATTGACTTTAAATAAAACAAATTTCATTTCATATTCTATTTTCACTATCATACGTTTGTTCGGATTTCATTCACCATACGTTAAAATAGAAGAAATTAGCCTCTGGTTATAGAAGATATGGAATAAATTAACCGCCGAAGACTTGCGTTCCGCTTGCGCTTTTCTCTCAAAGTGTTTACTGCTGGTAAACCCAAATAAAGGTTAAAATTTAAAAACTAATTAATAAAATTAAAGTAAAATCTAAGGAAAATTAACAATAAAATACTTTTGTCGTAAAATCTATAAAGGAACCTTTTATTTTCCAAAAAAAACCTGTGCGACAGTTATACTTTTACACCCTGTATATTCAATCAAAAACACACCTCTTTGAGGTAAAATTTTTGAGT
>NW_023458882.1:83435-94724 GCF_013731165.1 Rhagoletis pomonella | reverse complement strand
TTATGCAGAGAAATGCATTCCTGAACTTCAGAAATTTATTAACAAATACCATAGAAGGGACAAAATAGTCTTCTGGCCAGATTTGGCATCTTCGCATTATGCCAAAAGCAACCTAAAGGACTTAGATAACCGTGAAATTGAATTTGCACCTAAATAGTATAACCCTCCAAACGTGCCACAACTGAGGCCAATTGAAACTTTTTGGGCAAATTTGAAAAGGCGTGCTTACGGCACAGGATACACTGCAAAAAATACCACTTGTTTAGTTAATAAAATCAAAAAGGAGCTTAAGGATATCGATACAAAAGGAATTCAAGAGTCAATGAGGAAATTGCCCGAAAAAATAAGAAAAGCAACCGTAATGAAGCAAATACTTTTTTATGAATTAAACTTTTATATCTACATAGAAAAATAAATTGACTTTAAATAAAACAAATTTCATTTCATATTCTATTTTCACTATCAGATGTTTGTTCGGATTTCATTCACCATACGTTAAAATAGAAGAAATTAGCCTCTGGGTATAGAAGATATGGAATAAATTAACCGCCGAAGACTTGCGTTCCGCTTGCGTTTTTTCTCAAAGTGTTTACTGCTGGTAAACCCAAATAAAGGCTAAAATTTAAAAACTAATTAATAAAATTATAGTAACATCTGTGGAAAATTAACAATAAAATACTTTTGTCGTAAAATCTATAAAGGAACCTTTTATTTTCCAAAAAACCTGTGCGACAGTTATAATTTTACACTTTGTATATTCAATCAAAAACACACCTCTTTGAGGTAAAATTTTTGAGTGCCGAAAGCTGAATTAGAAACACAAAATTTTAGATATCAATTTCGTGTCGAAAATTATAGCAGGAGTATAAAAAAAAAATTTACATGTATTTAGTTTTTGCTTTGGCGGCGTAGACCGTCAAAATCAGTAAGAGTGTGTGTGGAAATGAAAAGAAAATTTTTCAGTGACATTCGAAGCCGTGAGCCGAAACACATACACAATCAGCTGATCTGATAACACCACCTTATATCAATTCCCCGTGATTATACGCATTTTTTTAACTGCCCTGGATACTGACCGAAAATATTTTTATTCACACGAATCGTTGCTAAAGTTCTGATTTTTTTATTTTGTGTTTCTAAGGGTAAGAATATAGTGGAACGGCGAGCAAAGAGCATCGAACAAAGCGTCGATTTCAAACGCATATGTTTCAATGGGAAAGCGCATAGTGAAGAGCAAAGCTTACATACACATTTGTAATTGAAGCTTTGCTCGATGCTAGCTCTTCGCTTTGCTCGCCGCTCCACTATGTTTTGACCCTAAGAGTAGACAGAACCTTGCAACGTTAATAATTTTTAAGAATTCGGATAATCATTTATGAAACTTGTAATTAAATTAACAAAAATAATTGAAAATAATCAAATAATTATATTATTCATGCCATTACAAAAAAACAAAATTAATTGAAGATAATCAAATAATTACATTAATAGTGTAGCCGCTGTGGTGTAGTGGTAAGCAGTGCGCGCTTCCACTCCGCAGCGCCTGGGTTCAAGCCTTGGTCAAAGCAACATCGCAAAAAAATTTAGAAAAAGGTTTTTCCTTAACAGCGGTCGCCCCTCGGCAGGCAATGGCAAACCTCCGAGTGTATTTCTGCAATGGAAAACAGCTTCTCATAAAAATACAATCGCCGTTCGGAGTCCACTTTGTGTGACAACATCAACGCGCACGCCAGAAACCGGAGGAGAAGCTCGGCCAAACACTAACATATGTATGTGTTATCGTCAATCTATTATTATTATTATTAATTAAACAAGTAAAAAAGCCTAAGTTCGGGCCGAGCAGAACATTAAATACCCGGCGCAAGTTTTTTCACCTTTCCGAAAACTACCGCTGCATGGTAAGCAGGGGTGGTTTTACTCCTATTTCAAACATCTTCGATAGAACGTTAGACATTCATATACTTACATATAAAGTTATAAGTGGGCGGTATCACGCCAATTTGCCAAAATTAAACAATGATGTTACTTCTTTTCAAGGGATTGTTCTGAGTATAAATTTTGAGTAAATTAGCGTTCTTAAATTTCTAGATATCGAAGTTTCAGCCTTTCTTAAATTTACCGTTATATGAAAAGTGGGCGCAATTTTAGTACGATTTCAATAATTTCCAACTTCTTGCTTTTATGTTCAGTTACAGTTCAAGAACTGTACCGATTTTGGTACAAATTGATCGGACAGTTACCGAAATACACATATGTGGTCATAAGTGGGCGGTGCCACGCCCATTTTCCAAAATTTTTTTATAAACGTACTTTGGCTAAAGACAACCATCAATTTTGAATAAATTAGCTTCAGTAGTTACTGATTTATTGAAGATTTCGCATTTCTCTAAATTACCGTTATGGATGTGGGCGTGGTTATTGTCCGATTTTAAACATTTTCAGCCGTCTTGTATGCTTTGCCAAGACCAACAACTGTGCAGAGTTTGGCAGAAATTGGAGGAGCGGACGTAGATACGCCTATTTTTCAAAAGTTTATAAAAGTCTTATTTTTCGCCTAAAAATCATTTTAAATATCAATATGGAGTGAATAAGCTTTAGTAGTTACTAAAATATCGCAGTTTTTTTTATTTTTGAAAGCTATAGTTGTATGGGAGGTAGGCGTGGTTATTGTCCAATTATGTCCATTTTCAATGCCGTCCGTCCTACGCTTAAAATAAGATCACGTACCAAGTTTCGTTAAGACATCTCAACATTTGCTCGAATTATCGTGTGCACAGACGGACGGACGGACAGACAGTCACCGCTTAATCGAGTTATTTTTTCCTTCTCATCATTTATGTATACGTTTCTCTAAATCTATCTCGATTCGTTTTGGCTGTTACAAGCAACCGTTATGTGAACAAAGTTATAATACCCTTGTGCACAAGTGCGCTCGGGTATATGAATTTCAAAAGTAATTTTAAATAATTAAAAATAACAAAATAATCAGTCATTAATTAATTTTTAATTATTTAATTTTTTTTTTTAAAGTAATAAACTATTAATTATTAAGAAGTTGCAAATAATGGTACTTAGCCATTAAACGGTTACCCAAAAAAAACATACTTTAATTAATAATCATTATGGTTATCAATCATTATTTAACAGGTCTGGTTTGCTATATGTTTTTAGAAAGCACAAGCTTTGAAGTAGTGATAAAAAGTAAAATCATTATAATATCCCAATAAAAATTGGGCTTGGTTAAAATTTCGAAAATGATTGGAATATTTTTTTCGAGTCTCACCTTCGATAACTAGGCCATTCTCCAACAAAACGAAACCTTCGTTATCTAATGTATTTTTCCTTTGTTATGAATCCGAAATCCAACCATATACATACATATGTAATACTCCTATATTGGCAGTAAGAGCTAGTACCGTCCAAAAGCATTACAGTACAGATATATCAATAAACACGTACGAAAGAAAAGGAACACGTTTATAAATAAACATGTACACAACAAATACACAAAAACAGCACTCACGTACACCATACATTCACAAAAACGATACCAGACTGTCTCGCTTACACATTGAGAACTTAGCTTACTGCCAATATAGAAGTATTACATATATGAATCCAACCCATTATCGAATTGAAATTTTAATGAGAGAGAGTGATTGTCTTATATTTTCCTTCGAGAAAGAGCTGGATTTCACTTTCTCTCTTGTTACCATGGTTTCCATTTTTTTCGAACCCATCTCGAGTGTATTTCCGATATACTATGAACGTTATGAGTTCATTCTCAGTTCGATATACATATTGGATATCGAAGGTCATTTTCGAACGTTCGCCACAATGTTTATTGGCATGTATTTTAAGCAGGAAGATATTCTCGTTTCCAAGTGCCTCTTTTTTGAGTGGTGTTCTTTGTATTCAATTAGACCTTCGAAGATTAGCGCTGTCTGTCTCTGGCTTGTTACTTATCTTATTAAAATGTTTGATTACTCTAAATTACAAGCAAACAAAATTAAATTGCTCCTTTTTTGCCTCTTCTTGTCAGGCGCAAAAATATGTCTCTTCGATACGCGTAATCGCAAAGACTACGAAAAATTAACGGAAGAACAAGCAAAAAAACACAGAATAGATCACACTTACTAACGGTACTAACCACACAGTGATCAGACATGTATGCTGCGAGAAATAAATAATTAATTGTGTAGTTTCTTATCGGCGCAGAACTTAATAAAAGTATTTTCTTCAATAACCGCAAAACTTCTAAAAACCTTGTACTCTGCACTTCGATTCGAATGATATAAATTGAAGTTGAAATCGATAGCCCAGCATATCTAAAGTGACTTTCCAATATTTAGTTAAGTTGGAAAATTTGTAACTATTTAGTTATCACAATGAGTGACTTTGTTTGTACTCGCAGAGTTTTGTGTGACTTTCAAAAAGTCAGGTGCAAATCGTGCAGAGTTAAACGCTTTTAAATTGTAATCAGAGAGAGCTGACACAGTTGGAGCAAGTGTTCAGAACAATTCCCTATTTAAGTTTAACGATCGATGGGAAAAGCCAAGAAGAATAAAAGATCGCTTTGAAAAAAGTAACAATGCTTGGTTGGATGGTGAATTCAATGTAATATTTGAAGATAACACAGTGATACAAAAGTAAACAAAAAAGGATCAGTCCAGCGCCTTCGTCTTCACCAGCAGGCTGTTTCGGAGTCACAGCCGCTAAACTTAAACGTAGAGTACGTGATATTATTAAGATCACATTCAAGTTAAAAACGGTACATGAAATATTCGTTTTGATTGTATTGAATTGAATTTAATAAATCAATATGAATTGCAAAATATTAATAATAAACAATAGAGCAGCAGATCCACATTAGGTACTATCAGCTTATCTATATATATAATACGCGAAGGGATTTTTTGGGCAGCATAAAAGATCTGTAGATGTGCAGTAAGGTTTTACTTTTTCGAAAATAGTTGCCACCTGATAAAAAATTGCATTCAAATAATTTAATAATCAATGCCATCAGATCCACACCGTTCGTTCGATTTTCAAAAGTGAGGTGTCAAATCAAAAGGCTATGACTTTAGGTGTGCAATAAGGTTTAACTTTTTCGAAAAGAGTTGCCACCTTTTAAAAAATTAAGTTCAAAGTAATACGCGAAGGCATTTTTTGTTCCGCATAAAAGATATGAACCGTTCATTCGATTTTCAAAAATGGGGTGTCAAATTGAAGCGCTTGACCTCTAGATGTGCAAACCTGTCTTATTTTTTCGAAAGGAGTTGCCACCTGATAAAAAATTGCATTCAAATAATTTAATAATCAATGCCATCAGATCAGGGTGTGGTTGTTCAAGAAGGTTATACTTTTTCGAAAAAAGTTGCCACCTATTAAGAAATTAAGCTTAAATTAATTAAAAAGTTAAATCAATTATTAAATATGGGTATCAATCGAAATGGTTTTGAAAAGGCTTTGTAACTTAACTACGAATAGGAGGGTTGCCACATGTTTAAAAAAATGTAATTAAATTTTAATTAAAAGAATTTGGTAAGTGAATAAGGTATCGCTGTCATACAAAAGAGGTTTAAGAAGGTAGTAGTTTGGAAATATTTTGAATAGGGTTGCCACCTATTTGAGAAGTCTAATTGAACTATTTTATACCCAAGTTATATGAAATATTAACGATGGATGTCAAATGAAAGAGCTTCAAGAAATACTTAGTTTGACAATTTAGAACTTTTTTGATCTGCTTGAGGGTTGCCCAGCTTAAAAGGCTAAACTAAAATTAGTTAATAAGATTACTAACCGAAGGTAATCAATGGAAATGGGTTTAAAATCCTTTATTTAAGAACTATATTTAGAGGGGTTGCCACGTGTTTAAAAAATGAATTTCCACTTAATTCGTCAGTTAATTGAAATATTTATAACAATGTCAAGCGAAAAATACTTAAGGAAATTTTAGTTCGAAAATAATTTTTAAGAGGGTTGCCGCCTGTTTTGAAAGTGGTATTTCGGTTAATTATAAATAAGTTACATGAAATTTTTAAATATGGTTATCAAAAGAACGAGTGTTAAGAAATCTTTAAATTGAAAATTTGTTTGTTTTTTTTTTGAAAAAATTAAGCTCAAATTATTTAATAAGTTAAATGGATTGTCAAGAGATGGGTATCAATCGAAATGGCTTTGAAAATAGTTTATTTCTAAACTGTATTTACGTGAGTTGTCATATGCTTAAAAAAACTAAATTCAACTTAATTCTTCAGTTAATTGAAATATGTATAACAATATCAGGCGAAAAATTTTAGTTTGAAAATACCTTAAAAGAGGTTACCATCTGTTTGAAAAGTCGATTTTTTTTACTTATACGAAAGATACATATATGAAATATCGAAATATTAGTGTCAAACGAAAGTTTTAAGAAAACTATGGGCTGATAATACTTTTAATTAGAGTTGCCATCTATTATTTTTTTTTTTTGAAGGTCATCACATCTGCAACGTTATTTCGAATTTCCAAAATGAGAAGTCAAATTAAAGAACTGGGATTCTACATAGATGTGCACCGGTTTTATTTTTTGAAGTTCCATGGACACCGACACCATGCGAGACCTCTCATCACTCAGAAATGGTTTAGATTAATCATTAGGAATATTTTTAGAGGTTTTTGAATAGGGTGTCACCTGTTTAAAAAATTTAATTAAAGGTTGGCGTTTTGGCGCCATGCGGGTTCACTAGTAAACAGATATATGCCATGACGTGTATCACTTCTTCGATTCATTTTTATTTCGTTTCATACTGCAAACATTTGTATTACTTTTTATATTAGCCTAGGTCCCGTATTAGTTTATTCTTCGTGTTCGTGCTCGTCTTCGCATTATCTTCGTCTGTGCATAAGTTAGCTAATACTTCTGAAACAGCTGACAAGCCTCCGAAATATTGTTAAGAAATAATAAATCTCTTGCGTCTGATATTGTGATACCTACATATTTCACGTGCCTGACGAATTAAGTTAAATTTGATTTTTTAAATACGTGACATTGCTCCTATGCATACACTACTATGTATACTATGCAACCCTTTAATAACCTACTTTAATAATTAATTTCACTTATTAAATAATTTGAGTTTAACTTTTTACATAGGTGGAAACCCTATTTAATGTCATAAATTCTTAAAATAAATATTTCTTAATACTTTTTTGTTTGACGCCAGTATTTCAATATTTCATATTGATTCGACTTTTCAAACAGATGGCAATCCTGTTCAAATTATCTTTAAACCAAAACCTCGTTAAACCTTGTTCGCCTGACACTTGTATTGTGATACATATTCAAATTATCTAATACTCTTAATTCAAATTGAATTTAATTATAAAATCAGGTGGCAACCCTCCTACAGAGGGAAATTTTGATTTATATTCATATTGAAGTAATTTAATTAACCTATTTTTTATATTGAATCTAACTTTGTAAAAAGGTGGCAACCCTCTCCAAATATTTTCAAACCACAAACTCTCTCGTCTGATATACATATCAGGATATACATTTCAATTTTCTGCCTTTATTTAAGTCAAAGTTGCTTTTTGAAACACGTGGCAACCCTCCTACATATGATTAAGAAGTAAAGCCTTTTCAAAACCATTTCGGTCGATACTCATAATGTTATAATTGATTTAGCTTAAAAATAATTTGAATTTAATTTCTTTATCAGGCTCCAACTCTTTTTGAAAATGTAAGAAGTTACTGCATATCCACAGGTCAAGCCCTTTAATTTGACACCTCATTTCGTAAACTCGAACGAACGGTACAATCTCATACGAGGAAAACTTTTCGCGTATTATGCATTGATGTACATAGTACATACCAGGGTTGTTGCGAATATTATTCCGAAATAAAAGTCCTTTCTGGATAATAAACAAACCGCTTATCCAAATTAAACAAGTTTGGTACCAAATTAAAGAGGACTTTAATATCTTTACAACTGAAATGTCTAAACGGGGAAAGCCACATATCTGAAAATATTTAAATAAAAAATATTAATCAAGTACCATAGAACAAACCGTGTGTCAGGTGTATGCATTTCTTTAGTATTAAATTATAAAAAAAATATAAATTAAGATCGTTCGCTATTTCTGTTTAAAAGCTATTTCATTCCTCTTTCATATGATACCAAATTTGTTTAATTTCGACAGGCGGTTTGTTTATTATCCGGAAAGGACTTTTATTTCGGAATAATATTCGCAACAACCCTGGTACATACATGCATTACTAAAAGAAAAATAGATCCACATATGTACGTATGTATGTATGTATTTACATACATACGCTGCGATTAGGTTATAAATATTGCGCCATCTGTTACTCAAAAGCTGAAATACCTACACACAAATACTTTTTGTCTCCTTCTCTCACTTCCAACGCATGCACGAGTTTGCAAAATGACGACGAAGTGATTTTGTATGGAAAATCAATTAGGCCCATATATTTGACTAAAATAAACATACTTAGAAGATATCAACCAATACTTCCCATATACCAACCGAAAGGAAAAAACTTTAGTTTTTGACTAAAGAAAAGAAAAACAAAATCATTCGAGCCGTTTTCGAGCATTTTGGTAATAAAAAATTTTGTTAATTTTTTCAACAATTTTTTGCCTTAAAATGCTCAATATTTGTTGAATTTATATAAAATTTGTACACGATAATATTTCTATTGCTCCCAAAAATGAAAGTTATATCTGCAAACAATAAGTTGCTACAGTACTTTAAAGGCTCAAAATGAACCCCAAAATAAGCCAATATTTACCGTTGTTTCTACGACAGAAACCGAATTGGTTACTTACAAAAACGTATCTGTCGATAGACTTGAATTTTTTCTTTGAAACGCCTCATGTTTCTTTGAAATCGCTTCATTAGTTCCTCCTACACATGAGTAATTAAGAAATAAAGCCTTTTCAAAACCATTTCGATCGATACTCACAGTGTACTAATTGATTTAACTTAAAAATAATTTGAATTTAATTTTTTTATTAGGTGGCAAATCTTTTTGAAAAAATAAGAAGCTACTGCACATCTACATGACCAGCCCTTTAATTTGATGCCTCACTTTGTAAAATCGAACTAACATTACAGATCTGATGATATGACAAAAAAGCTTTCGCGCATTATGTATACGTATGTATGTATGTATGTATATATATGGATGTACAATATACATATCTATAATATGTATGTAGATCAGAGGCGGGCATTTTTTGATTTTCCAAACACGCCCTGCAGCAATAAGGCGGCCAATTTTCCGTAAAGGACTAGTACTTCACTGGTTAAAATTTGACTGGTCAGAATTGGACATTTGCTTGGAAAAGGCCTAGAGATAGACGAAAAGTACAGGTTGGCAGTGATAGGGTGATGTTGTCTTGCAATTCAATAAAAAAAATTTAAAGAACACCACCCTGTAAATGTCCGAATCGCTTGGTCTGGCCTTGATGCAAAGTGAACATTTGAACACACATTTACATGCGTGGCTGTAGCTCAGTGTGCAGAGATGCTTGCCACTATTTGTTAGCTTTCAGGAGGGTCCGAAATCAAATGCCAACATGGTTATAAAATGATAAAATTTTTTTTTTTTGTTTCCGATTTATGAAAAAGAATATGCGAAGTGCAGAACGCAATCTTACTCCAACGAAAAAAATCTCCAAAATTGGACTAGTCCAGCACTATTTTACGGTCAGTGTTGATTGGACCGGTCCTTTTCCAATGACTCGCCAATGCTAAAAATGGCAGTTGAAACCATTGGCAGGGGAATTACAATAGGGACTATCTGCGGGCTAACCTAGGGTGAGTCTGAATTGCTGCAGGGTAGGGACTATCTGAGGGCTAACCTTGGGTTAGTCTAAATTGCTGCAGGGCATGTAATTGGGCATCAAAATGCTGCTTGCTGCGACATCGACACATGTATACTATCATCGTCTTCGTGCGTCTTACGATAATTCACGATTGACTGATGCTTCGCTGGTATTTTGGCAAAGCAGATCAGATCATTTGCTGTTGAGAGTGTTTTTCTTGGTGATAAAAAAGCGTGAAAAATTGTACATTCCAAAACAATGTGGTAGATTCAAATAAATAAATTTAGTTATATGCACATATGGTCAGCTGATTAAGTTAAGTGACATTTTGACCAGTTTTGGCTATTTATGTTTTTGTTTATTTACTGTTTATCTTTTTTTTTTGCTGACGGTGCTAGGCATTTTCTTCTATATAAAAGAGATTGCCAATCATTAAAAATCAACGCGATTTCCTAGCGCTTGAAATTTGCACTTTGAGCTACTAAATTTTAATGGGCTACAAAACTGCATACCTAAAAAATTTCTAGAAATTCTAAATAAAAAGCCAAAGCGACAGAATAAGATGCTTTTTTTTAGAAATGAGCTATCATTTTCTAATAGAGAATCATTTTCTGATAGACATTGATAATTTTCGTGTTGATGTATATTAAGTTCACCAATCATAAATTTAATAAAGAACGCTGCTTTTAATTCTAAAAGCTTCAGTGTTCGATCACCCTCTTTCACCTTTTCAAAATGACTATGACCAGTGTTGCGACTTGAAAATATTATTAGGTACCAAAACGCCTACCAAATCAGTTTGCAAACTACCAAACTTTTTTTCATCATCAAAGCTAGATTTCTTGAATTTACGGGATTTTCAGCACAAATTAACAGCCAAAATAAAAACTACACATATTATTGTTTACAGTATTATTTAACAATTCATACAATTTTAATGTTAAACAAAACAAATTCGTGCCTTTAAATAAAAGAATTTACTTATTCCATAGAAATATTTTGTAAAAAATGTAAATATCTTTGAGATTAATTTTATTCATTCAAACATTTTTCTTTTGTGCGTGAAAAAACAAAATCAGACATTTTATGCATTTCAATCAAAAAATTCCCAAATTCGCATACACTCGAACTTTTTTACCAATAGATACAACCACACATTGCAAATTGCCTATCATCAATTTTTCTTTCAAGACGATAAGTAATTTAGAACAAGTAATTTGTAGCAAAAAAAACCGACTTCAACTCATATAAAAAAAATATAGATATATATCTCATGATCCACTGATCGGATCTTAACCAGATTAGTATGGGGCCACCTCTGAGACACTACCTTTCCGATGCAAAAAGAATTATCGGTTGACGTGTGTTGCAGCTTTAGGGATACTTGAATAAAACAGGTTGTAATTCGTTTCGCGCAGTTTTATTTCCTAAATGAACAATGATTTTATAA
>NW_023458882.1:64837-83335 GCF_013731165.1 Rhagoletis pomonella | reverse complement strand
TCTGATTATTATATGGATAACCCTGTTGATAACTGTGCCGATAAAAATACCGATAACAATATCCATAAACATATAGAAAAATACCATTGCAAAATCGATTAATTCATCGATAAATATAACAATCATCAGTATCGATTATTGTACATATTGATAACAATATAAATCAATTATTTAATCGATTATTATACCGATAACCATATCCATTATTGTATCGATAACAATATAGATTATTATATTGATTATTATATCGATTACAATAGCTGTTATTTAATCAATAACAGTATCGGTAACAACATCGATTATTTTATCGATAGCAATGTCGATTATTATATCGATAAAAATATCGGGTTTTATATCCATAACAATATCGATCTTCACCCTCATCCTTTTCTTCATATTTATCTTTATTTTTGCATATTCCTCTTCACTTTTACCTTAAAGTGTTTAAATTTGCTTTGCTCTTCGTTTTTGCCTGTACCTCTAGGCATCTTTGTTTTTGTTTTTATTCTCAAACCGCTAAACCGCTGGGAACCACTTCCATGTGCATTATTCCCCTTGAATTTGACAATTTATTCCCAATCAACCAACTGCCGCTAAAGAAGTTTACTTCATAAATTCAAGAAATGATCTTACCCTTTTAGTTACCCTAATTCTTACGTATCTGTCATTGTCTCCATTTCCGTCTTTATCATCACGTTTGCCCTTTTTTTTACTTTATCGTTCTCATTTATTTCTTCATCTTCATATTTATCTTTATTTCAAAGCTTAATTTCAAATGTGTAGTGAAACAACAGGCGAAACATGTCAAATTGAGCATGTTGCAGCAACATCTATACACATTTCGAAAATGTTTAAACAACGGTTTTGGCCGGTTGCTGCTCATCTACGGAAAAATGCCTTTCCAACGGTGTTCTTGGTTTTGAAATCGGTTCGGTAGAATTGCCAAACGAACGGAGAGAAAATTTATGTTAGCGTATTAATATATAGATAATAGATTGGCGCTTACACATATGTTAGTGTTTGGCCGAGCTTCTCCTCCGATTTGTGGTGTGCGCCTTGATGTTGTCACACAAAGCGGAGGGACCTACAGTTTTACGCCGACTCCGAACGGCGATTGTATTTTTATGAGAAGCTGTTTTTCATGGCAGAAATACACTCGGAGGTTTGCCATTGCCTGCAGAGGGACGACCGCTGTTAAGAAAAAACCTTTTTTCTATATTTTTTCCGATGCTGCTTTGACCAGGACTTGAACCCAGGCGTTGCGGAGAGGAAGCGCGCACTGCTTACCACTACACCACAGCGGCCGACGACCTGTCAAAATCACCATATACCAGGAATTCGAAATACGCCAAATCTTTACATAGACTCGCGAGATCAGCATCGACACACACTATATATTTGTCGATTTCAAAACCACTTTCGACAGCACGAAAATAAGTTAGTCTTTATGCCGCGATGTCTGAATTTGATATCGGCGGGAAACTAATGCGGCTCTTTACATGACGTTGAGCAATACCATCAGTACCGGCAGAACTGAACCGCTCTGGCACAATTCTTTACAAGAGCGGATGCGTATGTTTTGTCTTCTCGGAATTAGATAGGGAAGAAAGAACGCAAACGTCAAGCTTTGAAGCTGTGTTTTTCTGTGATCTGTTTAAATTTTGTGTTTGATAAAGCTGTTTACGCTTATTAAAGTAAAAAATTAAAAAAAGTGTTAATAAACTTCTGGTGCACAATTTAAAGATAAGTAAAACATCAAAATTTCCCGTAGATTTGATTAATTTAACTTGATATTCTTAATTGCATGTGCCGAGTATTTTGTTTCATATAATATATTGTTGTTGTACAATTGTTTTTGTTTGTGCACATTGATTTTGCTCTTTTTGTCTTTTTGTCATTTCTGCTGTTTCATCTTTGTCACAGCTGTTTGCGTTGTGTTTATTAGGTGTCTAATATACAGTGCATTTAAAACTGTTCGCTAACTGATATTTACCAGCTGATTGGTTCACTGATTAATACATCGTTTTCAAAACTGTTTTTGCTTTTTTGCTTCTAAAACCTAAAAATAAATATAATTTTAAACATGTCGTGTATTTACACCAATTGCCACGTTAAAAGCGACTCCTATGTGCCATGCTGGCTCTGCGATGGGATTGCCCATATAAAATGTGCTGGTTTGAGCGGTAGAGTATTAGACGCTATTAACGAGGGTAAGGGTCTTCGTTGGTCTTGTCAAAAATGTAGATCAACCGAAGTTGATTTATTTAAATTCTTCAGGCAGTCCAGAAATGGTTTTTCTGAGATCGGGAAGGATCTGTCGGCGCTTGTTGAGAAATTTAAGCATTACGAAAAAATGTTTAGATCTTTCACTTGTCTCGACGACCCTCCACACTCTGAAGATAGCCGTGAAAATAAAGGTGGGCATGTTATTAGTCCACCTAAAAAGACAGCCACGGATTCTAGTAAAAAAAATCCTCCATCCCAGTCCTTAGAACTTATTAATTTATCTTCTCCATGCCCTCAGGCATTGGAGCCTCCGATTTCTAAAGCCATATCCACTAGGTCTACTTCAAAAAATAGTCAAACCGTTGATTTAACAGTGTTGCCATCAACATCTCAAGCTCCACTGTCTAACTTAGTTCCTCCGAATAATTCGGAGCCCCGCACATCAGACATCATTACCAAAAAGTTGGTTGTAATTCCTCCGAGAAGATCAATCTTTGTCTCTAGATTTGCTAAAGATACTTCTTCGGATGATATAAAGTCATACATATCGACTAAAATTAGAACTAAAGATGTATTTATTCGTAAATTTAATTTTAAATACGATCGCGATATTTCATCTTTTAAAATTGATGTAGCTTCCGAAGATTTTGATTCACTACTAAATAGTTCATTTTGGCCGACCGTTTGTTCGCGAGTTTGAGTATAAACCTAATAAAAGTAATAATAACGTAGCTAAAATTTCTAATATTAATTCTGATTCAAAAAACTAACTCGCAAGTCTAATTTAAGTATTTACTATCAAAACGTTAGAGGTTTGAATACCAAATTAACTGACTTATATTTAAAAGGTTTTGACTGCAATTATAATATTATTTCCTTGACCGAAACATGGCTCAAACCTCATATTTTTAATTCCGAAATTCTTCCAAATGAATATCAAATATACAGGAGTGACCGCGTGGGCAGAATCGGCGGTGGTGTTCTTTTTGCGGTGCATTCATCGATACCATCCGAGGAAGTTAGTCTTCCTGTCATTGAATATACCGAATTTAAATGTATACGTGTACAGGCTGGAAAGACTTATATTTATTTAGCTCTTTGCTACATCCCTCCTAATTCTGCCGTATCGGTATATATGCAGCTAGTTTCTTTACTTGAGACCGTAAATGCAATGCTTACGGCATCCGATTCTATGATTGTTTTGGGCGATTTAAATCTGCCACATATTTCATGGAACATCATTGACACCGATGTTGTACCAGTTTCGTCTAGAGATAGTTACAATGCATTTCTGGAGGAAATGGCTGAACTATGCCTCAAACAAATAAATATATGTCCAAGTAAGTTTGGAAAGGTCTTGGATCTCGTTTAGAGAAAATGCTCATACCGACGTAATTTACACCGATTTCAGTAAAGCTTTTGACAAAGTATGTCACTCGTTACTCATCCGTAAACTCGACCTAATCGGCTTTCAGCCCAGTCTCCTTCAATGGATCTCATCTTACCTCTCTGATAGAACACAAAGAGTTATTGTTAATAATTGTTCTTCCAACATCATTAAAGTTTCTTCAGGAGTTCCTCAGGGAAGCCACCTTGGTCCGATTCTGTTCCTGATATTCATTAATGATATTTCTTCTATAATAAAACATTCAAAAATTTTAATCTATGCCGATGATGTGAAACTTTTTAAAACATTGTCCTCTATCGAAGAAAGGTCTTTGTTACAAGCGGATCTGAACAACGTGGTTAGTTGGTGTAATACAAACTATATGCCACTAAACCTTCAAAAATGTAAAGTTATGTGTTTCTCTCGGAGGGCTGTTCAACCGGCTGTTTATTCAATATCAAATTATAATCTGGAGCAGGTATCCAATTTTGTCGATCTTGGTATCACAATGGATTCCAAACTCAATTTCAACCATCATATTAATGTTACAGTCAATAAAGCCAAAGGCGTTTTTGCATTTGTAAGGCGATGGTCAAAAGAGTTCAAAGATCCTTATGTTACAAAAGCTCTTTTTACCAGTTTAGTTAGACCTATACTAGAATACGGATCTATTGTTTGGAATCCCCGCTACCAAGTTCATTCAGAAAGGATTGAATCAATTCAAAAACAATTCTTGCTTTTTGCATTGCGTAATTTTAACTGGGATTCAGATTACAATCTCCCCCCTTACACAAGTCGTCTAAAGCTCATAAATTTGCCTACACTCGCAAGTCGTAGAGAAATGCTGGGTATAATATTTATCGTAAAATTAATGACAGGCTTGATTAATAGCCCGGCCCTCCTGGCTGAGGTAAATTTTAATGTTCCTTCTCGAGTGTCAAGACACTTTCGACCTCTATTTTTAAAGCCATGCAAAACTAATTTTGAACTAAACGAATCATTCCGTGGATTATGTCAAGATTTTAACTGTCATTCCAGCACGTTTGACGTATCGGACTCGATTTTTACTATAAAGAAAACTATTATTTCCACTCTCAATAATTGAAATACTATCTTTAGCATATCCAATCAGCTGATGAATTTGATTCTGTAGCTGAATAGTTTTAGATCTCGACACTTAACAAACTCCTGTTTCCACTACTCGGCACGAAAAAACTAAAAAAAAAAAAAAAAAGTTTCCGTACGTCATGCGGACTGCGCCCCTCGTGTCGGTTGGGCGGGAATGGAGGGTAAAAAGCCGTTGCGATTAATTAAAAAAAAAAAAAAAAAAAACAAGAAAAGCGCGTGGATCTGGTGGTGAACGAGGACAAAACAAAGCATCTCCTGTTATCAGACAAACAGTCAGAGCATAAGTCTCTCTCGGACACAAGTCACTGTTGACGGTTCTACATTTAAAAAAGTAGACGACTCCGTTTTATCTAGGAATCAGTATTAACACCAATAATAATGTCAGTCTTGAAATCCAACGGTGAATCACTCTTGCCAACAAGTGCTACTTTGAACTGACTGTGCAATTGGAAGTAACGTCTCTATAAGTTACTCATAATGCCCGTGCGAATCTATGCCGCAGAAGCATGGACAATGAAAACATGTGATGAGGCGACTTTGAAGTTTTCGAGAGAAAGATTCTGCGGAAGATTTACGGGTCAGTGCGCGTTGCCGATGGCGAATATGGCAGACGACGGAAGCATGAGCTGTATGACACCATCTAGACATAAAATATCGAACATTATTTTATTTTTATTTTTTTGTCTTATCTTCGTTCACCACCAGACCCATTCGTTTTGCTTCTTTACCTAGCCCTTCTTTTTACCGATAATATCGATGTCGTCGTGATACGCTAGCAATTGCACTCTCTTGTAAAGTATTGTGCCTGAGCGGTTCAGTTCTGGGGCTCTCATTACCTTCACCAACATCAGATTAAAGAAATCACACAAAGGGAGTCACCTTGTTCGAAACCTCGTTTGGTATCAAACGGCTCGGAGAGGTCCTTCCCTATTCTGATGAAGCTGATGGTATTGCTTAACGTCATTTTACACAGCCGTATTAGTTTCGCGGGGATACCAAATTCAGACATCGCGGCATAAAGACAACTTCTTTTCGTGGTGCCAAAAGGAGGTTTTGAAATCGACAAATAGATGGTGTGTGTCGGCCCTATTCTCGTGGGTATTTTCCAAGATTTTCCAGGTCTAAAACCACACTGATAAGGTCCAATCAGTTCATTAACAGTAGCCTTCAGTCTTTCACCTATATGCTTAGAAGGCTGATCCCGCGGTAGTTGGCGCGTATAGCGGGGTCGCCTTTCTTGTGGATTGGACATAGCACACTTAAATTCCAGTCGTCGGGCATCCGTTCATCTGACCATATTCTGCATTAAGAGCTGATGCATGCATCTGATCAGCTTCTCGCCGCTATACTTGAATAGCTCGGCTGGCAGGCCGTCAGCTCCAGCGCTTTGTTGTTGCTGCATAATCGCTATTTGTACCTCGTCATAGTCAAGCGGTGGGACATTGACTGGGGACTCGGGCTCGTCTTACTACTTTCAGTGCTGGTGCTCCCTCCATAATTTAGTTAGGTTCTGTACATCAGGTTCCAGGTCCCCATTATTGTTCTTACAGGAGTACGCTCCGGTCTTGAAACCTTCCGTAAGTCGCCTAACTCTTTGGTAAAATTTTCGGGCATTCTTCCTGTCGGCCAGCATTTCAAGCTCTTCGCAGTCACGTATTTCGGCCTCTCTCTTCTTATTGCGGCAAATACGTCTCGCTTCCCTCTTCAGATCCCTATAGCGATCCCACATAGCGCGCGTTGCGCCCGATCGTAGCGCGGCCCTGTAAGCGGCATCTTTTTTCTCTGCAGCCTCTTGACACCCCTCATCGTATCAGCTGCTCTTTGGGGCTCGCTGAAATCCAACTATTTCTTCGACGGCGGTACTAAATGAGCAGGAAAGGTGGCTCCACTGCTCGCGTATGCCGTTTTGTTGAAGTGTGCTCTCAGAGAACAGGTTTGTGATCGAGTGGCGAATAAATTGGACGTCTATTGTGATTGCAGCATTTCGACGTTAAGTTTACCTTGCATTGTTGAAATGATCCTATTAGTCTTTGATATTGAGTATTTGATTGTAAAATATCCGAATTGTTTTTTTCCATATACAGGGTCCAAAGAATAACTTGAAATTTTAGAATCTTTTAGACCAAATTCATTTAAAACACCTTCAATATGTTTTCGCTATCGTATACAGAAATTGTTATTTGTTTCATTAAAAACTTCCATTCCAAGTATTTTACTTTTCCGAGGTTATTAATTTCGAATTTTCTAGCAATTAATTTTTCTACTTCTATAATACGATCTTTATTCTGGATTGCAATTAAAATATCATCAACGTAACCTAATACATGGCTGATTCTATTTCAATTCATGCAGGATGAGTGGGTGCAAAATTCGAAATCAAGTTTAGTACGATTTTTCATGCTTTTTAGGGCAAATAAAGACACTTTTCTTTTGTTATGCGAAAAAAGATTTCGCTGAGTTACGAGTGTCTGAAAATTTTAGGGCAAAGTGGGGGTTTAGAGAAAACCGGCTGACAATTTTTTTCGAATCTTTCTGAATTTTCAAAAATCAATATTTCGGTTTTTTGATTGTAGAATAATTTTTGATGCTCTATATTTGCATACTTGAATATTTGAAAAATCAAAAAATTCTGTTTTTTTGATATCAGTAGTATTTTTCATACTCTTTCTGAACTGGTTTGAAAATTTAAAAAACTTGGAAAATTAACAAAACGGCGGAACTTTTTGAAATAACAAATAATAAAATAAAAGAATAAAATCATAATTTTTTCTCGCCGGCTCCCAACATATCGGTTATTTAAAAAAACTCAAAGCTAGCTATATTTTAGGGGGAGTAGGTTTTGTCCGATTTCAAAAACATTTCAAAAATGCCAAGACGGTACTTAAGGAGGCTAAGCGCAATGTGTATACTAAATTTGATCGAGATCGGTCAAGTAGTTTTTGAGATACGCATATGTCATATAAGTGGGCGGTGCCACCCCATTTTCCTTAATTTTTTTGAAAAATCAATTTTCTGCTAAAGAGCGATTGTATATATCATATATGAATAAATATTGATGAATTCCTTAGCCATACTGCTCAAAAAATATGAAAGTCCGGTACATACACAATATAAATTCAAGGCCGTATTTAAGAAAAGTCGCCTAACTTCCGACACTTTTTATGCGACTGCAATGAATGGGCTATCAGTTTATTTAAAAATATATTTAATTTTAGATAGTACTATATATTTTGAAATTGTGGAAATTATAAAAAATCCAAACAAGCTAAGTCCGAAAGTAGACTTTTATATACCATTTTGCAGGCCTATATAGCCTCTTTTCAGATCATATTCGACCTTTGAAATCGAATCAAAAATAGTCAGTCAAAAACTCGTAAACCTATAAAATCGTATTTTCTGACCTAAATCGACAGGCCGCGACCTCCAAATGAGCTTTAAAAAATCTATAAAAATAGGCAATAATATTTCTCATAAAAACGAATAAAATTAGGGGGTAGGGTCTTTCCAAAAAAAAAAAAAAAACATTTTCGATGGGCACCCAATTTACATTTGTAAAGGATAAAATAAGTTCTTTGTTTCCTTTTGTTATATAAAAAGTGGATTGCTTTTCATTGTAATTATATGTATATAAAAACGCATACTTTGAGACTGTGCAGTTATTTATGTAAATACATGCATATGTTTTAGGACTGGTACTATCCGCATATTCGAATATCCGAATATCCATGCGGATTATCCGTTTACACCAGAGGTGGCCAAAACTCACACAATCATATATTTCAATTTTGCTAAACGATGAGAGAATGAAGAGAATAAGTCGCACACCCGTCTGATGCAAACAGTGTTGTCAACGATTTCGAGTTGCAAATTATAAAAAAAGGGATTTTTTTATTTTGTAAATAGTGTGAAAGGAATAGATAATATTAAAGAATTAACCTTTTAATATAATTTAATTCACTGTTGTTGTTGTTGTTGTAGAGGCTACAACAACCCCGCCCAGGTCGGTTGGTATCTCAGTCGTTATCGTCAAGTTCCACTAACGGCAGCCCTAGGAAGCGTGCAGCTTCTGCGGGGTTGGTCCACAGGGACAAGGCCGTTAGGGTTGTCGGGTTTTCCGGGCATGCGAAGAGATGTTTCGAGTCATGTGGGGTCTCTCCGCATGCCGGACGCTCATTTGGCACATCCTCATTCAATCTACTCAGGTAGGAGTTTAACCTGCTGCAGTAGCCGGAGCGAAGTTGTGCTAGTGTCGTTCGCGTCTCCCGAGGCAGATGAAGCTCCGTCTCGTCTGTGTCCGGGGGCGGTATGCCTAGAACGGCATTCACAGGTCCAGAGTCTACATAACTCGAGACTGACTCCCTGTGAATGCCGTTCAGGGCCAGTCGGTAAGCTGTCGGGTCCAGAGGTTGCTTGATGAACCTCTGGACTTCGTCCGTCAGTTCATATAGATGCCTCCTGACGTGCCTAGGCGAGGGCTTCTCTGCAAGCAGCTGTCGGAATTGGTGTGTCATCGACGTGAATTCCCAGCGGTAGCCTGCCCTCCTTCGTCCAGGTTGTGAACAGGGTCGCAGAGGATTTCGTAGGGGAGAGGGCTAGACACTTTGCAGTGAAGAAGCGAGAAAGTTCAGAGAGATACCCGTTTACTTTCGAACACAGGTCATCAATTCCATTCCCAGTCGCCATGATCGAGCAATCGTCGGCATAAGAGACAATCGAGACTCCCTCTGGTGGTTAAGGGAGCTTTGAAATGTAAAAGTTAAACAGTAGCGGGGAAAGGACACCACCCTGTGAAACCCCCTGTTTTATTTTCCTCTGTTTACTCGTTTTGTCTCTAAACATTACCGACGAATGTCGACCACTCAGATAATTTGCCGACCACCGTTTGAGCCTCTGTGGGAGAGAGGAGGCCTCTATATCTTCTAGTAGCGTGGAATGGCAGACGGTGTCAAACGCCTTTGACAAGTCCAACGCTACTAGAATCGTTCTCTCACAGGGAAGGTTTCGGTTAAGACCACGAGTTATCTGAGTGTTTATGGCGTTAAGTGCTGTTGTTGTGCTGTGCACTTTACGGAAACCATGCTGATGCTTCGCTGGGGTCAAGTAGTTTGTGAAGTGCGGGAGTAGCAAGGCCTCGAGTGTCTTCGCTACCGGGGAAAGGAGTGTTATCGGACGATAAGAACCTCCTTTGTTGGCAGGTTTCCCCGGTTTGAGCAGTGGGACCACTCTCCCCACCTTCCAGATGTCTGGGATGATGAGAGTGACCATAGACAAGTTGGTTAGGTACGTTACCCCCGCAGGACCCAAATTTTTCAGCATCAGCATGCATATTCCGTCGGGACCCATGGCTTTGGAGGCTTTCGCCTTCCCGATGGCCACCTAAACTTCACCGCAAGTGAAAGCAAGGGGGCACAGGTGGTTGGCAGTTTGTGCAGCCTTCTGGTCACTCGACGCTTGGCTTTGTCCACCGGAGTATGCAGTATGAACTGCCGGCTAAAATAGCTCGCGCATCGCTCCTGGTCCTACGAAGCATGGTCGCCGAAGGAAATTTCGACTCTGTCGTCGTGCTTCGTCGGATTGGACAGCGACCTCACGGTTGACCAAAGCTTGCTCACACCAGAGGTGAAGTTACAGGTCTTCAGATGCTACTCCTACTTCCGCTTATGTACGTTTACTAGTTGCAGAATCTCCGCGTTGAGATCCCTGATACGGGGATCTCCGGAATCGGCCTGACGAAGGCTATCACGCTCATCGGCTAGAACAGCTGCTTCGGCAGGGAAGTTTGGACGTGGGTCCGTTATACATCCTGCCGGTATGAAGCGAGCTGCAGCAGCAGTGACAGCCCTGCGGAACTTACGTTCACCGAGATGGACGTCGGTTGGTGTGGGGAGCGCTGTGAAGGTGTTTTCGGTAAACTCCGCGTAACCTTTCCAATCAGCTTTAGAATAGTTGATATAGGTCCGGTGTTTGGCGGAGGCAAAGTCGGTTGGTTTATCTATCGATGCTAAAGTCAGCATAGGTCGCCATGTTATGCTGTTTATCAGACCAGCGCTAACTATGGTGATGTCTGGCGAGCTACTGCAGTTACCCATAATCCTGATGGGTGCGTCATCGTTCATTGTGCAGAATATCGAATCGTCTATCTGCTCAGCCAAGTCTGTTCCCCTACGATCGTTTGACAGGCTTGAGTGCCAAAGATCGTGGTTCGCATTAAAGTCACCAACTACCATGCGGTTTTCACCTCTGAGGAGCTCACTTATATCAGGGTGATATCCTGCCGGGCAGCAGGTGACAGGGGGTATGTATATGTTAAATATTTCGAGCTCAACATCGCCTGACCGGATAGCGATGCCCTGACATTCTAGGGTGGTATCCCTGCGGTCGATGTCTGCTTCGATAAGACGATACTGCACGGTGTGGTGCGTGATGAACGCTAAGCCACCACCATTATCTCGCTCGCGATCTCGACGGTGCACGTTGTACCCGGCGCAATTCAACAAAGTTGAATTGCTGTGCAACTTCGTCTCTTGGACCGCAGCTATCAATATACCATGCCGACACATGAAGACGGTTATCTCCTCAATCTTGCTCTATAGCCCGTTACAGTTAAATTGAAGGAGCTTCATGTGGTTCGGGAGACGGGTCGTGATGTGGGGTGTAAGTGATGTGTGTGTTCTTGCCGCCGTTCGCTGTGTGCGCTGCTGTGATGGTTGCCGCCCTGTGGTGGTGTCGGGAGGCGTCGCAGTTGGGGTCTGCGACCGAGCAGCGTAACACGGGCCCTCGAAGTTCCCAGTCCAGTCTCGCGTGGTACGCAGACCTGAGCATGCCCTAAAGTGGCACCAGCCAAGGCAGGTGTTGCACGTGACTGATGTCACATTACGGAATATCCTGGTCTGACATACCGTGCAGATTGTAGGGGAACCAGGAGTTGTTGGCGGCGGCGTGTGAGTGGTGGTGCGGTTATGTGTGTTATGTGGTCTGTCGTGGCTGTGGTATGGTCTGTGGTGTTATTATGTTGTTGTGTTGTGGTGACTGTGTGAGGCTGCTCGGGTGGACTGAGGTTGGCCGTGGAGGCTGCTCTGTTTGAGCAACAGGGGGCCACGTACGACGTGGTCCACTGTCGATGTGTCCGTAGTCCTGAGTAGACCCTAAGGTGACTCCACCCCTCGCAGGCATTACACTTGACAGAGGTGGAGTTGTGGTGTAGTCGTCTCCGGCATACACAGCAGGTGTAGATTTCTGGCCCTGGGTTTGACTCGATGCCAGCCCTGAGTAGAAGAATACGTAGTGAATGTAGCCCTATGGACGAACAACTTCTGAGATATTTCGCCGACCTAAACGGGGTTAGATCGCCGAAACAACAGCCCTTGGTCGGGTAAAACCCGAGTCATTCCGGTACGTAGAACCGGCTGTCGTGGGAATGAATTCACTTGAATTGCTTGCTTAGATTTTTTATTATAATTAAAATTAAAATTAAAGCAAATAGTTTAATTAATTTGTATTACTCTTCTTATTTTGAATTAGAAGAAAAGGAATTTCTTAGCATTATTTTAAATTCATCTTTTTATTTATGTGCATATGTACGTAATAATTTATTAATTTAATATTTGGGAATAAGGGGAAATGGCGCTACAATGGCGCTTAACTAAAAAGTTTGTCGTCAGTGCGATTTCTTCATGACACACTGAACATTGTGCTCTCCCTCCCCATTACTAGTGAGTAAAAAATCTACATCCGAATCCATATTAAACATTTTTACCGTGTCTTGCAGCGACTTAATTGCTTGAAAGTTTCGCATCAATTGGGCACGATCACAGCAAAACCATAATTGTCGTCATCACTGATTCATAGAGTATGCTCATGTATGTGTGAAAGCAGCGCAGTTTTTCTCGTGTACGTGTGAAAGCAGAAGAGAAAAATTTGGCACGCGTGCCTATGAAATGGCCACCCTTGATCTACATCAAAGGTGGGCACTCACACTATCACACACATGCGCTTGTCTGCGAAGCAGCGAAGTATTGCTCGCTAGCCAGTGCTCGGACTTCCCACATTTGTGGAATAGATAACACTTTTTTTTTGCTAAATTACATTTCTACTACTTCTACCACCGTAAGCTAAAAACTTTCAGATCTTGAAACTTCTTTTTTTTTAATTTGTTCATTTGCGCATTAATGAATGGGAATTTTCTACAACAAAAAACAACATTGCTTGCTGCGACGTCGACACATTTATGATATGATCGTCTTCGTGCGTCTTACGATAATTGACGATTGGCTGATGCTTTGCTAGCACTTTGGCAAAGCAAATCAAATTAGTTGCTGCTGAGACTTCACTGCGCAATTATTCGAATAATACACACATAAATTTTTTCGGGAGGAATGGGAAATAATATTTTTTTTGCATAGAAAACATGGATGGGTGTGCGCAATGCATGATCTGCTATCGCGTTTTGAGTCGCAATGTTGTGTCTTGTTTAAAAAGACATTACAAACTGTGTCATAGTCAGCGTTGCCGTTTTAGTCCAATTGGACCAAAATTGGTAGGTTCATTCTTCTTTGGTAGCTTGGTTGGTTTGATGAACCTTTTGGTAGGCAAAAATGTTTTGAAAATACAACCGAATTGAGCATTAAAATTTGTTCGCTTAATTTACGTTTACACGTTCAAAACATTGCTTTCACTTTGTTCACACGTATACGATTTCTTTGTTTTTTAACCGACTTCCAAAAAAGAAGGAGGTTATCAGTTCGTCGGAACATTTTTTTATTTTTTTTTTTTTTTTTATGTATGTAACCGCATAACTTTGGACAACGTCAACCGATTTCGATAATGTCATGCTTTTTTAACTGATTTCCAAAAAAGGAGGAGGTTATCAGTTCGTCGGAATATTTTTTTTATTTATTTTTTATTTTTTTTTATTTTTTTATGTATGTTACCACACAACTTTGGACCACGTCAACCGATAATTCTTTTTGCATCGGATAGGTAGTGTCTCAGAGGTGGCCCCATACTAATCTGGTTAAGATCCGATCAGTGGATCATGAGATATATATCTATATTTTTTTTATATGAGAGTTGAAGTCGGTTTTTTTTTGCTAAAAATTACTTGTTCTATATTTTATTAAGCAGACAGTTTTCTGCAAACAAAAACTAACTTCCCAAAGCTATGATCGATCAGCTGTTGAAATAGAACGAGAAATTACTTATCGTCTTGAAAGAAAAATTGATGATAGGCAATTTGCAATGTGTGGGTGTATCTATTGGTAAAAAAGTTCGAGTGTATGCAAATTGAAACGAATTTGGGAATTTTTTGATTGAAATGCATAAAATGTCTGATTTTGTTTTTTCACGCACAAAAGAAAAATGTTTGAATGAATCAAATTAATCTCAAAGATATTTACATTTTTTATAAAATATTTTTATGGAATAAGTAAATTCTTTTATTTAAAGGCACGAATTTGTTTTGTTTAACATTAAAAATTTTATGAATTGTTAAATAATACTGTAAACAATAATATGTGTAGTTTTTATTTTGGCTGTTAATTTGTGCTGAAAATCCCGTAAATTCAAGAAATCTAGCTTTGATGATGAAAAAAAGTTTGGTAGTTGGCAAACTGATTTGGTAGGCGTTTTGGTACCTAATAATATTTTCATGTGGCAACACTGGTCATAGTCATTTTGAAAAGGTGAAAGAGGGTGATCGAACACTGAAGCTTTTAGAATTAAAAGCAGCGTTCTTTATTAAATTTATGATTGGTGAAAGTAATATACATCAACACGAAAATTATCAATGTCTATCAGAAAATGATTCTCTATCAGAAAATGATAGCTCATTTCTAAAAAAAAGCATCTTATTCTGTCGCTTTGGCTTTTTATTTAGAATTTCTAGAAAATTTTTAGGTATGCAGTTTTATAGCACATTAAAATTTAGTAGCTCAAAGTGCAAATTTCAAGCGCTAGGAAATCGCGTTGATTTTTAATGATTGGCAATTTCTTTTATATGGAAGAAAATGCCTAGCACCGTCAGCAAAAAAAAAAGATAAACAGTAAATAAACAAAAACATAAATAGCCAAAAGTGGTCAAAATGTCACTTAACTTAATCAGCTGACCATAAATATAACTTATTTATAAATTTATTTATTTGAATCTACCACATTGTTTTGGAATGTACCACAATTTTTCACGCTTTTTTATCACTAAGAAAAATTTTGGCGTCCGAACACTCTCAACAGCAAATGATCTGATCTCTTTGCCGAAATACCAGCGAAGCATCAGTCAATCGTCAATTATCGTAAGACGCACGAAGACGATGATAGTATACATGTGTCGATGTCGCAGCAAGCAGCATTTTGATGCCCAATTACATGCCCTGCAGCAATTTAGACTAACCCTAGGTTAGCCCTCAGATAGTCCCTACCCTGCAGCAATTCAGACTCACCCTAGGTTAGCCCGCGGATAGTCCCTATTGTTACCAGCACTAGTCCCTCGTAATTCCCCTGCCAATGGTTTCAACTGCCATTTTTAGCATTGGCGTGTCATTGGAAAAGGACCGGTCCGATCAACACTGACCGTAAGATAGTCCTGGACTAGTCCAATTTTGGAGATTTTTTTCGTTGGAGTAAGATTGCGTTCTGCACTTCGCAGATTCTTTTTCATAAATCGGAAACACAAAAAAAAAATAAATTTTATCATTTTATAACCATGTTGGTTCTGACGGCATTTGATTTCGGACCCTCCTGAAAGCTAACAAATAGTGGCAAGCATCTCTGCACACTGAGCTAGAGCCACGCATGTAAATGTGTGTTCAAATGTTCACTTTGCATCAAGGCCAGACCAAGCGATTCGGACATTTACAGGGTGGTGTTCTTTAAATTTTTTTTATTGAATTGCAAGACAACACCACCCTATCACTGCCAACCTGTACTTTTGGTCTATCTCTAGGCCGGTTCCAAGCAAATGTCCAATTCTGACCAGTCAAATTTTAACCAGTGAAGTACTAGTCCTTTACGGAAAATTGGCCGCCTTATTGCTGCAGGGCGTGTTTGGAAAATCAAAAAATGCCCGCCTCTGATCTACATACATATTATAGATATGTGTATTGTACATCCATATATATACATACATACATACGTATGCATAATGCGCGAAAGCTTTTTTGTCATATCATCAGATCTGTAATGTTAGTTCGATTTTACAAAGTGAGGTATCAAATTAAAGGGCTGGTCCTGTAGATGTGCAGTAGCTTCTTATTTTTTCAAAAAGAGTTGCCACCTAATAAAAAAATTAAATTAAAATAATTTTTAAGTTAAATCAATTAGTACACTGTGAGAATCGATCGAAATGGTTTTGAAAAGGCTTTATTTCTTAATTACTCATGTGTAGGAGGAACTAGTGAAGCGATTTCAAAGAAACATGAGGCGTTTCAAAGAAAAAATTCCAAGTCTATCGACAGATACGTTTTTGTAAGTAACCATTTGGTTTCTGTCGTAGAAACAACGGTAAATATTGGCTTATTTTGGGGTTCATTTTGAGCCTTTAAAGTGGTGTAGCAACTTATTGTTTGCAGATATAACTTTCATTTTTGGGAGCAATAGAAATATTATCGTGTACAAATATTGAGCATTTTAAGGCAAAAAATTGTTGAAAAAATTAACAAAATTTTTTTATTACCAAAATGCTCGAAAACGGCTCGAATGATTTTGTTTTCCTTTCTTTAGTCAAAAACTAAAGTTTTTTCCTTTCGGTTGGTATATGGGAAGTATTGGTTGATATTTTCTAAGTATGTTTATTTTAGTCAAATATATGGGCCTAATTGATTTTCCAATTGATTCCGCAATAAGAAGAGAGAGGCCGAAATACGTGAGTGCGAAGAGCTTGAGATGCTGGCCGACAGGAAGAACGCCCGAAAATTCTACCAGAGGGTTAGGCGACTTACGGAAGGTTTCAAGACCGGGGCGAACTCCTGTAAGAACAACAATGGCGACCTAGTGACCGATGTCCAGAATATACTTAAATTGTGGAGGGAACACTTTTATAACCTACTGAATGGTAGCAGCGCTGAAAGTAGTGAGGAAGACGAACCCGAGTCCCCAGTCGATGATGATGGAGTAGCTGTCCCACCGCCTGACTATGACGAGGTACGAATAGCGATTACGCGGCTGAAAAACAACAAAGCTGCTGGAGCTGACGGCCTGCCAGCCGAGCTATTCAAGTACGGCGGCGAGGAGCTGATGAGGTGCATGCATCAGCTCGTATGCAGAATATGGTCAGATGAACGCATGCCCGACGACTGGAATTTAAGTGTGCTCTGCCCAATCCACAAGAAAGGCGACCCTGCCATACGCGCCAACTACCGCGGAATTAGCCTTCTAAGCATAGGTTACAAGGTCTTATCGAGCGTATTGTGCGAAAGACTGAAGCCCACCGTCAACGAGCTGATTGGACCTTATCAGTGTGGCTTTAGGCCTGGAAAATCCACCATAGATCAGGTATTCACAATACGCCAAATCTTGGAAAAGACCCGCGAGAATAGGATCGACACACACCATCTATTTGTCGATTTCAAAGCCGCTTTCGACAGCACGAAGAGAAGTTGCCTTTATGCCGCGATGTCTGAATTTGGTATCCCCGCGAAACTAATACGGCTGTGTAAAATGACGTTGAGCAATACCACCAGCTCCGTCAGAATAGGGAAGGACCTCTCCGAGCCGTTTGATACCAAACGAGGTTTCAGAGAAGGGGACTCCCTTTCGTGTGATTTCTTTAATCTTATGTTGGAGAAGATAATAAGAGCCGCAGAACTGAACCGCTCAGGCACAATACTTTATAAGAGCGTACAATTGCTGGCGTATGCCGACGACATCGATATTATCGGTAAAAACAAGGGCTACGTCTGTTCTGCCTTCTCGGGATTGGATAGAGAAGCAAAGCGAATGGGTCTGGTGGTGAACGAGGACAAAACGAAGTATCTCCTGTCATCACACAAAAAGTCAGAGCATACGCGTCTTGGCACCCACGGCACTGTTGACAGTTACAAGTTTGAAAAAGTAGACGACTTCGTTTATTTGGGAACCAGCATTAACACCAATAATAATGTCAGCCTTGAAATCCAACGGAGAATCACTCTTGCCAACGAGTGCTACTTGGGCTGAGTAGGCAATTGAGAAGTAAAGTCCTCTCTCGTCGTACAAAGATCACACTCTATAAGTCACTCATCATGCCTGTGCTGGTGTATGGCGCGGAGGCATGGACAATGAAAGCATCTGATGAGGCGGCTCTTGGAGTTTTCGAGAGAAAGATTCTGCGAAAGATTTACGGACCTTTACGCGTTGATGGTGGCGAATATCGCAGACGATTTAACGATGAGCTGTATGAGCTTTACAACGATATAGACATAGTGCAGCGAATTAAAATTCAGCGGCTCCGCTGGCTTGGCCATGTCGTTCGGATGGACAGAAACGCTCCTGCTCTGAAAATATTCAACGCGGGCCGCGATGCTGGTAACAGAGGAAGAGGAAGGCCTCCTCTGCGTTGGAAAGACCAGGTGGAGAAGGACTTGGCTTCACTTGGCATTTTCAATTGGCGTCAGTTAGCACAGAAGAGAAATGACTGGCGTGCTGTTTTGGACTCGGCCAAAATCGCTTAGGCGGTTACAGCGCCAATTAAGAAGAAGAAGAATTGATTTTCCATACAAAATCACTTCGTCGTCATTTTGTAAACTCGTGCATGCGTTGGAAGTGAGAGAAGGAGACAAAAAGTATTT